>NW_027040500.1:1800000-2105000 GCF_037179485.1 Ochlerotatus camptorhynchus
GGCAAGCCTTTGAAAAATATTGAACGATGGTTCTCTTTTTCGCACTGGATCCGGATGTTGATTCAATTTGCTCAGATGTTTCAGACGGGGCAGATGCATTTCGTTTGGCCAATATTATTTCAGGTTGTGTTCGGAGATGCGCAATTAATCCACTTGTGCTAGAACCTTCACACTTGATAACTTTATTGCACTTGACACACTTTGCAATTCCTCTGTTCTGTTTTCCTCTTAAGAAATAGTTCCAGGCAGAATATTCTGGCACTCCTGGCTTCACCTTTTCTTCAAAATCCATTTTGTAATATTGTTCTCACGGAATTGGTTCAAAATCAATGTTTCAGACGCTGCTTGCCGACTTGTCAACGAAAACGACTACTACACGACTGCACACTTTTAACCCGAAACATATTCAATCATTCATGCCGTCTCTCTCATTCCTACAAATTCATTGACCAGACCAACAATGACGTTCGTGAGTTATTCGTGTCATCAGAGCTTACCAAACCTTAAGTTCCACCTCTCTCGATACACGCTAACATCATTTTACTCAGACGATTCAAAGAGATTACCCAGTTTGGGCATAAAGCGGACTTTGTGGTGTTGTTTAGCCAATTTGGTTAACATGTTCAAAATTAAGAGAGCAGCTTTTTTTTTCTTTTAAATTGATTATACTTTAAAATATAAAATATAAAATACCGAAAATACCGGCTTTTGTTTTAGAAAAACCCGGTATTTCGGTATTGAAAAACAGCACGGTTTCGGTAAAACCGGTTAACCAACCCTAATTGTCACACAATATCCAAATTTATGCATTTGTTGGCATATAAAGCAATCAATTAATAACTGTTGAAGTACATCTAGAGCACAAAGTTGTAAAGGTATGCGGTATACAGGGCTGGTAGCGAGTCACTTTTTTCAAGCCAGTCACTAAAAAGTATTTTTTAAGGCCAAATCACTATAGTCACTTTTTCTTGTGTAACGTTCGTCTCTGTTACTTATCTCTCTTCTAAACCCGGTATGAGACTACACTTCTCAGGGCAGGTCGAATAGTAATTCCAGAACCGAAAACAACAAATTGACCCAAACGAAATGAGCAAATGAACTGGATTATTGCGGAACATACATTGAAGAAAACTAAGAAAAAAAAAACTAAAGTCAACCAGAACTGAGCGGCAGAAAAGGTTTAAGCTAGAAGGAACAAACAAACTAAATTAAATCAATCAATTAACGACCCCGAATAGGTGAAATCGTTGGTAACTAAACTCGAATTAAAAATATAATATTTCAATGATACGCATAAATTAATTAATAACTAAATCGAATTTATAGAGTTGCACATAGGGCCTATATTTAGGAAAATTGCAAACATAAAAACTTTATTGTAAATATTCAGTTCACCTTTTTGTACACCCTAGCTTGATCTGGTGACGTCACGCATTTAGTTAACTCAAAAGGGTTCTTCTTTTATTTAATTGTTCACAATAGGGAAGATCTGACCTTGGCGATCGGCGAGGTGCTCCAACGACGATCTACTACCTCAAGCGTTCCCTCGGCGTCTCGAATGTTCTTCGACGAAATCGTTCGTTGTGTTGGCCTTCGTGCGTATCCGTTGGCTCGCGCGTGAACGGCGATACACGGGGTATGCGTCCCCGGAAGATTGGTGGAGTGAGAGTGAGTTGGCTTTGCTCTCTGCCTCACGCCTTGGCGTTACGAGCCGTCGCGAATGGCGTCTTGACTACCACCCGAAAACTGATCGACACAATCGATCGAAGGACGTACGCGCACACGGGCACAAGTTCGAGTCTTCGCTACTTGACTCAGGGAGTTTTCCAACCCCACAATCACACGTGCTAGACTTCGTAGCCGGAACAACCTTCGGCTAATGCAGTCCAAAAAACCGAATCCAGGCCTGACAACAACAATCCAATCTGGACGAACCAATCCAATCTGGACGAACCAATCCAGTCCAGACTAGCAGCCCACGTTGGATGGGCTTAATGACGCCTATTCAACGTGATAATCTCACAATTGGTTTCTATATATTTACTAAAAGGCTTACCTGAATATTCAAAATACACTCAATTCACTTTATGTTAAATTCAATTTTTGTATAATCTATCCGAACTCTATAAATACAAATAATTTCACAATTTCACAATTAAAATCTATTAGAAATAAAATAAAAAAACGCGAACTTACTTCGAATTTAGTTTTAAGCTATAACTAGAATCACTTTCAAAAAATTTAAGGATCACTTCCAAACTTGATCTTTACTTGATAACTGACTCCACCAGAATAAATCGAGCGACGCGCAAATAGCTTGGTTGAACCTTTTTGCTACGACGCAATTTCCACCTTATAATGTACTTTTTCTATAGAGATTATTTTTTTATTGGTCAGCTCTGGCGGACTAATTTGGAACAATACTTTCCACTGACTCGGCTTTCCACACAAAAGAGCAGGTAGAAAGTAATTTGTGGAAATTTCCGCAACTTACCGAAGGTTTAATTTATTTTTGAATCCAGTTAATTCGCCTTAAATTATACATGTTCGCGCAAGTTTTTATTTATTCCGATAGGTGGCTATAAAAGTACAATAGAAAGCTTACAATTGGTATAACTAAAAAGGGATATTTTTAGACTAGGACTTGTAATCAGTAACTGTTTTCAACTTTTTTAGCGTGATTTTTTTTTCGGATTGATAATTCTTTGCTTTGTGACGTTTAATCGTCTTTCTCTATCTACAGGATGTCCACTCATCTTACTAAATAAAATTACCTGAGTTTTCCAGTACTATAACGGATCAATTCCAGGCTTATCAGAAGAAAGCTATTTTAAATCTGCTATTTTTAAAACATAAATTTTTTTTGTAGATCAAAATAATAGCAATTTACCCAAACGTTTTTAAGACATGGCAAACAGTTTTAAAGAAAAAGCTTTACAATCAAATTCAATGAATGTTTATCTAGATATTGTAAATTTTCAAAGTGTCAGAATTAATTAAAAAAAAAAAAAGAAAAAAAAAGATTTATTTCAAATTCATAAGTAACGTTATGAAAGATTAGAAATCTTCCTTGCAGTCCATTAACTTCACAACAATTGTAGGAACTTTGGAGAAGTTCTGAGGAATGAAAGGAAATGCTGAGAATTTCAGTGAAATTCCATAAACACACTGCGGGAACATAAGGGAAGTTAACACGCTAAAAATATGTAGAACCTACTGGAAGCTTTAAACCCTCAAAGCGGTTCTTTAACATCCGAAAATTTTCAGGAACTTTTATTGAGTTCGTAGAATTTCAGAGAACTTCACATGTGTAAAGCAAACTTGAGAAATATAGAAAACATGAGGGTATTGTGCAAATTTATAAGAAGTTCTAAGCATCTCAGAAAAGCTAGATCTATATATGTTTAAAGAATTTCAAGAGTAGTTCCCGTCTTTTGGGAGAAGTTTAAAAATCTATAATCGTAAATTTAGAAAAAGTTCAGGATAGTTCCATGATGTGCTGGAAAAAAATCGAGAGCCCTTAAGATGTTCCGATTCAGGGATGTACAGAGGCCTTCAGAGAAATTATGAAAACGTCAGAAATATTTCAGGAACTTCACAGAAGCCCAGAGAAATTCAGGGAAATTTAAAGGTGTTTACGGAAAATCCATTTATTTTCGAGCAGAACTGAGATCCTCAATAGAAGTAAGAGCTTTAGGGATGCTTCGGGAACATCAAGAGAATCAGAAAAGCTCCGAGAGAATTTCTGGAACGTGATAAAAATTATATGAACATCCGGAAAGCTTGAGAGTATTTAAAGGGTGTTATATCATTGAGAATTCAAGAACTTAAAAAAATGCGAAAATTTAGCTTAGTTGATTATCAACGAAGCTCGATTAATAAAAAAAAATGCGAGAACTTTTAGCAAGCTTCAAGGAAATCCAGAGAGTTTCTAATACATTTAGATATTTTTAGATGGTTTCATGATATTCAGCGAAGTTCCGAGTACTTCGACGACGATCAGATAGCTTCAGAATAATCCCATTAACTTAAGCAAATTTGAAGCGACTTACGGAGTTCCGTGGAATTATGGGGTATTACAAGAATTCTATGATTGACCCGAAAACGTCAGAAGCGTCAGGGAATTATGAGTATATATCAGAAAATTTGAAGGATTATCAAACAAATTTAGAGAACTTCAGGTAAGCATAGATAAGTTCAGGGAAAATTAGTGAGCGTTTATAACTATTATAATACTTGAGGAGAACTGTCGAAACTTCATGGCAAATATTTAATTTAATTTTGCGGGTTCTTAAAAAATACTGATAAATTCAGGGCTGTCTAGAGAACTTTGAGGAAATTCAATAATGGTTTAGGCAGTTTTAATACCACCAGGAAAGTCTAGAGTATTGAACAAGTTTTAAATAAGTGCCAATAACTTCCGGGAAGTTTCATGAACTTCAGAAAAATCGTGAGAACTTCAGAGAAAATCATAGAACTATATTAATTATGTCGTTCTAGTTCCATGAAAATTGTAGGAGCATAAAAGCTCCAGAAATTTAGAAAAACTTAGAAATCTTCACAGAAGGACAGTGATCTTCAGAAACATTTCGAGAACTTCATAGAAATCTATGGAGCTTAAGAGGAGATCCGCGAACTTCAGGAATGTGTATGAACATTAGCAAAATGCTGCACATTTGAAAGAAGTTTTGTAAGCTTAAAAAATTGGAATAATTTCAGAGGGAGGTCAGTTCCATTAGTTTCAGAAAATTAGTGAAAATTGAAGGCAGTTTCCAGATTTCCAGATAACTTCAGATACGTTAAAAATTTAATTCTTCCCATGAGTTTAGAAGTTCAGTGAAGCTTAAACATTCTGCAAAAACCTTAGAGAAGCTTTGAAAATTCAGAAAAGAACAGAGAATCTCAGAGCAGTGTCGTTAACATTAGAGAAGTCACACAAATTTTAAAGAAGTTTAGAGAATTTCAGCGAATTGTTAAACCCTTAGAAGAGATCTATGATCGTTAGAAAAATTGAGGAAACTTTAGGAAGTCCTATAAAGTTCAGGGAAGTTTAAAAATTTAATGAGAAGTATTGTGAGCATCAGGCTAGTTTCTCAAATAAAAAAGAACTGCAAACCAGTTTCATTAACTTCAGGACAAATTTGGGAACTTTCAAGTAGTTCTGAAGACCTCAGAATAGTCCATTCTAATTTCCATTGAAATATACCTCAACGTTTCGATGTTGTTTCGAATTCAGTTTTCCTCGGAAATATCTTGAAATTCACCACAATAAGAAACCCTTGGGAAAGATTCTCCGAATATGCATTGAATTCATTTCAGATTTCTGTTTGAATCTCACTCCTTCCCTTGGAATTTTACTCACATTGAAAGTCTCCTTAGAATTCATTGGTATTTTTCCTCACAAATTCTTTAGATTTCTTCTCATAATTTGTTTGGCAAACTCTCCTGAATGTATTTTCCGAATTCCTTTGGAGATGTTCTGGAGTTATTCTCAGATTTAATTGTGATCGTTCTTTTAGAATTTTCAAAAAAAAAAAAATCCAAGGACTTATGCCTTGGATTCGTTTTCTCGTACAAACTTTATGAAATTATCGTTGCTCCTCAGAAATTACTAAGAGTGTTCATTAAAATTTGCTTTCAAATCAATTCAGGGTTTCTTGAAATTCTACTCAAAACAATCAGACTTAACAAGAAATCTTTAATTCCCCAGAACTACCTTGAAAGCTGATTGAATTTGATGTTGTTTCTGAAAGATTTTTTTTCCCCAGAACTCGAAATGAGGTCCTAAGAAATATCCTAAATTATCATTTCGAATAAAAATTAACGAGCTTCTAATTTCTGAACGCACACACTGTGCCGTTTCCGTTCACTGCTCTACCTCTATTAACTCATTATTGCAAAATTTGCATATGTGTTTTTTAAACCTTGTCTAATTTACTCTTTTAACATGTCTGCTGTACACATTTAGCCATCTACACTTTTATTTCACAGTTTGTGGACGAAAAAGATAACTTTTGTTTACATCCATATGAGCGGTGAATGAATCCTTAAAAAATTTACTAATACTAACGATGTACACATATTTTTGCTCTACAGTAAGCGGTGAGCGGGCACCACACGGTACTACACACGTGGTACAGAACAACACATATTATTGAAAGAAACAGCATACCTTCCCATCCCTCAAGTAACCATTTCCTCTACCACCCCCGATCTAATCACCGATACGCAATGGTTTGGAGAATTGAAATAAAAAATCATTTTTTATTGTACTGCTAAAAGATTCTTGATACGATCATTAAACCACCAAACGGAGAGTGCGTGCGTGCGTGCATGCGTGCGTGCGTCCGTATTAGTGTAGGTACCTACACATTAGAGTTACATGTGGGAAGCTAACCTGACTCAGACGTCTCGGCTAGCAGCAAGCGAGCTGAATTCGTTATGTTCACTCTGGGAACACGACTTGGGAAAACGTGGAAAATCTAATAATTTATGGGTGTCGCTTGCCGCCGTCCACCATTTGAACACCGGCAGTTAGTCTGGTCTGATGTATCAGAATTTCACGAGATTTCGATGTAACCGACATCTCACCGGGCGGCGACACTGTCACCATGCTGCCCGGGAACGTGCGCTTCGGGAATCGGACCAAACGTGCGTTCATGTACGTGTGTATCGATGTCGACGACGCTTCCCCAGAGCTACGCTAAGCTATGACCTACGTCCGAACGTAATTAATGGTAATATATTTTCTGCTCACTTACGTTGGACCACGGATGGAAGATGACCTCCCTAGCTCCGAGGCGACAGTGGCAATTTCTCAGTGCGTGTTGCACACGTGTCCTTCGACTGCGAACACCGTTGAACAATTCGTTAGGACGCACTTTGAAAGTTAAACTGCTACCAATCATCCAGGGCGAGAAGCTCGGTTGAGCAAATGATCCAATCAAAACATCTCAGGCATTTGGAGCTACATCCCACCCGGAAAGGGTTCGAAAGAAGATTTATGGACCTTTCCCAGATGCCAACCCACAAATGTGCGCTACTGCCTGGATGTAATTATGTGATCTAATTATCCACTAACAACATCATCATTACCGAAAACGTTCAACAGCAGCTGTATTCCGCAGACAGACAGCTACTTTCGCACACACACGTCGTAACAAGGAATTATCCTCGGGCCCTGAATGCAAGTCTATGTGTTGTACGCTCGTTTGTCTTAAAGCAATTACTCTCAGCACCGATCCAGTTTCCGCAAAGTTGTCCTCAAAACCATCCGCAGTCGGCAGATCGGGATGAAGCAGAACATTGTAACTCAATCACAGTCAGTTTAAAAGGGGTTTTGCATCCCCATCCAAATGGTGCTAGGCAAGATAATTCGAGTCAAGCGTAGAATTAAGACTTCATTGCTCGGGAATTGGTGGTCGTCGTCTTCGTCAGTGGGAGCTCAAACAGCCGCTCGTTTTTCGAGGAAAACCGTTTTGGAGTGAACGGAACATTTCCCTTTTTGCCAGTAGCGCAGCATCCCGGGGAGTTGGAGGAGTATCTTGTGCGGGGATGGAAATTATCGACGTCCCACGCTAGTCGAAACATGATGAATCAATTTAATGTTAGATTAAGCTTAAATTGCGGCTGCTTGAACGCCGCTGGGACGAACCGCCTAGCGGGAGCAAAGCAAACAGGAAGCAAACGAAGGAGATTGACTCGACGGGGCGTGACGTGATTTAAGGCTTGGGTGGCGGGATAGCACTAGTCACGATGGCAGCAGGTGAGTCGATACTGGGGAGATTTTCCATAATGTTTCGTGAGCGGGGTTCAATTAAACCCATCAATCACGATGGAGCAGGGAAATTGTCCAAGAGAAAATGAGAAAACTTTAGCTGCTTCGAGATTTTCAAACTAACTTTTTCTGCAACTTTATTCTTACAGGAATGCTATTTGGATAATTGTAAAATGCCGGGTGGTAACTCTTGCATAAACAATAATGAAATCGGAAAAAAATGGGGATTTTATTTTTCTTTCAGGAAACAATTGGGGAATTTCGGGAAAATCACAAGTTCACACACACGCCCAGGGCTGAAAGTCTCCTTAATAAAGGTATTTTAAAAAATAACAAGTTCACACCGAACTGCATCAACATATTTAGATGCTTATTTTCAAATCAACCCAGGTTTCAAAAGTAGCAGGTCAAAATTACTATTCTATCTGATTTCTTCAATGTTTATAATGATTAAGGTGATTTTTGCGTTGAGGTGTTTTCGGCAATTTGTGTCTAATAATGCTAGTTTGGCTTTTTAAGATATATTTTTTTCGATTTTGAATCAACTATGGGTGGCAAACGTGGAAAAGCTGCTTGTTCTAGAAAGTTCGAAGTAATAGTGAACGTCACATAAGAAGACGGCCATTTTTGAACTCTGTATCATATAACCTAAACAGTATTTGGCGGTTAAGATACCAGTTTTACATTTACATTTCTGTACTGGGGATTTGTGGGGGTTAATGCATACAGGCGTTTTAATCAGGATGTCGAGTACCTAAAAAACGAACCTTGAAAATCGGTAATTTTCTGGGAATTCAATATTGGATGGTTTTTTTTTTTTCAATCACTCCTAAACAAATTTCAACCACTCAATTTTGTTCCACCTTCTTCGGGTTTCTTCTGATTTTTCTCGGGAATATCTTCTCAATTTCTTCCAACCTCTACTGGAAAATTATTCTAGGTTTCTCTGAAATACATGCCACCTACTTTTGGATGTTTCTTCAGTCTTTTCCCGAAAGGTTCTTCCAATTTTTCTCGGAAGTATCTTTCAAGTTTCCGTGAAAATTCAAATAGTAGAAAGCCAAGAAACGAGCAACGCTACGTTCATTCAAGGTTCAGAAAGCATCAAACTGCAATAACGACAAAATAGGACAGCTTGAACGCGGGCCCGTAAGCTGCGCACATAATTGTTGACAAAACCACACTACTATACAGGGTGGCCAGCGCAGCGGGAATACCGTGAAAACCTGGAAATAACCGGGAATTGAGTTTGAGCTTAATCAAGCAAACATATGTTTCTTCAGCTCAAAAATAGTTTATTCAGCTCTTAATTATCTTAAACCTCTGAGCAGAGATCGAAATTGTCGCCTACTTGAAAAGAGAAACGTAATTTTCCACCTGCTAGGAGAAATAGATGAGATTGTGAGAAGCGAGAGAATATGCTCACAGTAGTTTTCGCGAGAAAAGCAACAGCGATTTATTTTTTTCGGAGAGCATGAGTGGCAGATAAATCGTTTCTTTTTCAGTGAATTCAAGATGCCCATAATGATTTTTCACTTCTTCCATATACCTGAAAATTCACTTTCCGCACGCAAACGATGATCCGAAACTAAGAACCAAAATAACAGTTAGGGCACATCCATTAGTTAAGTAGAATCTGAGGAGTAATGGAGAGGGGGTTTCAACATTTGTAACGGACCATGCATAAGGTATTGACAAAACGCCACGAAGGGGGAAGGAAAGGTCTAAAATTGGTTAGAAAATTGCATCGTCATTTATGGATGACCCTTATGATTTGACAGAAGGTATAAAAAGGAACACGACGAATGAGAACGACCCAAATTTGAGTTTAGTTCACTCATAATCGCCAAAAGTGCAGGAACTCAGCGATGAGTAAATCTGCCTCATGTTTTCCTAGGTTTTTCCAGGATTTTCCAGGGAAAAAATCCCGAATTTGAGGAAAGTAAAGATTGTATTCACTCAGAATAAAATTTTCGTCAATTTCCTCATTTCCGGCAGAGAAAACCTAAAAGTTCCACAGAAAAACCATGAGACAAATTTACTCATCGCTGAATTCCTGCACTTTTGGCGATAATGAGTGAACTCAACTCAAATTTGGGTCGTTCTCATTCGCCGTGAAATAAAAAAAAAATCTGTCGGACTGGTTGAAACCAATGAAATGCAAACAGGTGAGGCTATGTGAAATCGTTGTCCCTTTCGTTCAGCCGCTGTTTAAAGGGTGATACGGTCAAAATTTGGTCAAGGGAAAACGCGTGTAAATCGGTGAAATCGTTTATTTAAAAAATCAAATTAAATTTCTTTTTCAAGTTCAATTAGTATAAAATTCAGGAAAAATATTCAGTTAGGCTTCCGCTTTTCCAAATCCGAATTGCCGGGCCTTACGCTTGACCCCTGCCATCAGATTTTGTACAGCCACCTTGTCCACCTTCTTCGCCGCAGAAAGCCAGTTTGCCTTGAACTGCTGCTCGACCTTAGCAGTTTTTTTGGTCTTCTTTAGGTTCCGCTTGACAATAGCCCAGTATTTCTCGATTGGGCGGAGCTCTGGCGTGTTGGGAGGGTTCTTGTCCTTGGGAACCACCTGCACGTTGTTGGCGGCGTACCACTCCATGGCCTTTTTACCGTAATGGCAAGATGCCAAATCCGGCCAAAACAGTACGGAACAACCGTGTTTCTTCAGGAAAGGCAGCAGACGTTTATTCAAACACTCTTTCACGTAAATTTCTTGGTTGACAGTCCCGGAAGCTATGAAAATGCTGCTTTTTAAGCCACAGGTACAGATGGCTTGCCAAACCAGATATTTCTTTGCGAACTTTGACAGTTTCATGTGCTTGAAAACATCTGCTACCTTTCCCCTTCCTTTTGCCGTATAAAACTCCTGTCCCGGAAGCTGCTTGTAGTCGGCTTTGACGTAGGTTTCGTCGTCCATTACCACGCAGTCAAACTTCGTCAGCATCGTCGTGTACAGCCTCCGGGATCGCGTTTTAGCCGTCGTATTTTGTTTATCATCGCGATTTGGAGTCACTACCTTCTTGTAAGTCGATAGTCCGGCTCGTTTTTTGGCTCGATGCACGGTTGTAGACGATACACCCAGCTTATTTGCAGCATCTCGGAGAGAGAGGTTAGGGTTTCGCTTGAAACTACCGGCAACTCTCTTTGTCGTCTCAGCGGCTTCCGGTTTTCGATTTCCCCCCGATCCAGACTTCCTGGCTGTCGACAAACGTTCCCCAAACACTTTAATTACATTTGTAACGGTTGATTTGGCAACTTTTAGCGATTTTGCCAACTTTGCGTGCGAGTAGCTCGGATTTTCGCGATGCGCGAGCAAAATTTTGATACGCTGCTCTTCTTGCTTGGACGGCATTTTGACAACTGAAGAGTGAATTCCAAAATCAAAATAGTAGCAACATTCTACACACACACACCTTCAAAATGAGGGGTGTTCAGGTTTTTTAAATGCAAAATTGAAAGAAATACGTCAAGTTGATATTGACCAAATTTTGACCGTATCACCCTTTAAATGGATAACACAGTAAAACATCTTACTTCGTCAACCATTTAATCAGCGGAAGAACAAAATAGACAGCGAATTCCCAAGCCTCAACTGTTTACATCACACTGGGTTGGAACCGGACAATTTGGGGTGGTATTTTTTTCGCTCTTGGTAGTTTTCAGAGCCAAATGGGTGATGAAAAAGTATTTTCGTTGGTTTTTGAAGATAGATATTTTTGGATTATGTAGAGAGGATAATGAATGGGCTGCCTCCCAGGTGTCGGTAGCATTGGTGCTCAGCACGGAAAACAAGATCGACGGAAAACAAACAAAGTAAAACAAAATTTTAAACCTCTGAAATTATTTGACCTTTCGCAAAACTCTCCTCAGAAATTGGAATTCTCAGAATACCTTGGAATGCTGTGCAGAATTTGCTTGAAACTTTCTGAAGAATTTAATTTAACTTTTTCAGCATTTTCTTTATATACCTCAGAATACGATTCTTTCGGTATTTTTCTCGGATCTTGCTTAAAGTTCTCTTGTAAATCTTCCTTAGAATTCCTTTGAAATTATTATCAGAAACCCCTTTAAATTTTGTGAATATTTCTTTTTAAATTTCTCCATGAAAATCACCTGCTATTCTCCTTACAATCGTCATACAATTCTCTTCAGAATCACCGAGAAATTCTCTATGAAGTTCTCCCCACAACTACCTTGTAATTCTTCTGAGAGTTCGTCTGTATTTAATCCTAGAATTAATTTAAGATTCTTTTCAGAGATCCTTTGAATTTTTCTTCGAGTTTTTCTCAGAATTTTGAATTTCCAAAATTCAAAAAAAAATCTTTTTAGAACCCTGAACATTTTTCCAAGACCACACAATTTTCCAGAGACTGTGTGTTTCCAAATCTGGAAACTTGAAAAATTTTCTAAATCAGGGATCTAGAAGAAAATTCAAACTCACACATTTTGGCTATTTTTCTCAGTTTCATATCGTTGACAAAAAAAAAATATTCCATCCTCTATTTTCTTCTAAATCTAGGATAGATTTTCATAAGCAACTATTGTCAACAAACGGCATATTCTAAGTCTCTAAAGATATGTCAAAGCCTCAGAATCATAAAAAATAAAATTGTATTAAAAATTTATATAAGTACTGATCACGATACTTCTTAAAAAAATCTTTTAAAATATTTTCGAAACATGATCTCTCCCTCTAAAATTCGGTATAATGACCCGTTCAGCCCGATAGCGTTCGGTTATGCGACTTTGAAACAATTCATGACTCTGTTACTTTGTATATTTTGGCGCTTTCGAATCATAAGAGGACTCGAGTAAAAAAAAAAGTTATTTAAATTGATTTTAAGTACCTTGAAAATAACATGATATTGCAATAACCGGGAATATTTTGAGATTTAAACCTCCGGGAATTTTGGACGTTGGACGATGAAACGTAAGAAGACAAATTTCGGGAAACCAGTATGTGGCTGCGAAAGACAAGTTCGATGTTTCGGAGTCCTTCAGGAAACAGCAAGTGTTGAAGTTCCCCAAGAAATTCATGGTAGGCGATTTGTACGTACGGAAAACCGAACAAGCCTTTCGTAACAACTACAACCGTAAATGGCCAAATCTACATGAATGAGTGCCCGAAGAAACGACTTCTTCCGTTTCTAAAATCAAGCAACGTTCCTACAATTTTTTTAGCGGATCTAGCCTCTTGGTCACTACTCCAAGGATGTTCTGAAGTGATACAAGACGAATGGGGTCAATTTCGTACCGAAGGATCTCAATCCCTCAAATACACCATAGTTGCGGCTGATCTAAAGATACTGAACTATAATGGAGCACGAACTCCGTAAGCATCCTAAAGTTGTCATTACGGAGCAGGAAATGTTGAAATCATGGTTGAAAGCAGAAACAATGTCGTTTCAACCGTTGTACAACACTTTATGGGCATTTGGATTTGGTGAAGAAATAGAGCGAAACGAAGATAAATAAACCAAGCTTATATATAGTATCAGGGTGTCCATCCAACCGGGAAAACCGGAAAAAAACAGGAAAATCAGATTTACTGGGAAAAAACCGGGAAAATGCGGGAAAACCCAGATTGCACCGGGAATGATCATATCTCGATGAACATTTCAAATGGTCCTATCTGCTTTGATCGATTCTCTTCATCGACTTTCTCTTTTCATAACCACTGCTATGCAAACAGATTTCGCGTTAATTCTACCACATAGTTTGATAAAGGAGGTTCTTATCTAGCGTCCAAAACGTCAAATACAACAGGAAAAGGATTTGTAGCTGAGTTATTGATGAAAGAGAAAATCGATAAAGATAATCGATCAATGCAAATAGGACCTTTTGAAATGTTTATCTAGACATATACTCATCCCAAGTAAATTTTTTGATTTTATATTAGTTTTGTAGGCCATTATTTGGTCTTCAAGAATCCTTTAAACTTGCAATCAACTTTATAAAACATGCATCATTATATTCTCTTGCTTACATCTTTCATATTATTCTTTTCTCTCACTCGCAATTTGTTCGCGCCCGGATCAAGCGGCGATTTTGTCGTTGTTCCTACTACAATAGCTAAATTTATAGAATTTCATATGGTGTCATTGGCAGTGGCGTCGCCTTAACCTCATCTACCTGTGCACCAACTCTCAAAACATAAACAATTATCAAAATATTGCTTGCAATGGATAGATATCGAGTTAACTAGAAGATTAAGTGTATTTTTCAACCGTTTCGAGTATGAATATGGCATTAAATCTGTTTTTGAAAGTTGGTGCACAGGTAAAAAAGTGGGGTTACGTGACGCCACTGGTCATTGGAATACATATGGTGTCATTGCTTGAATTCTTTTGCTACAGTTTTCCGAGTGAAGTAGTTCTAGTATAAAGGATGAGCGAGACATATCCTATTACGAAGCTACTTCAAGATAGAGAAGCAGATTCATGCCGTCTCAAACTCCTTGCAAACTCCGATCATGCTTGGCATGCAAATGTTCGACACCGGACAAAGAGATAAATTAAACATTAATTTCTGCACTTTGTGCTAATCAGACACCAAGATTAGGACACCCCAGTATTCAAGTGTTAGTCTGTAAAACATAAAGATCTGAATCCATACCTCTCACTCCAAAATCATGAGTTCAAATCTTACCCGTATAAAGCACGAATGGGAGTGTGAAAATTACTATAAAAAAAAATACTCTCCTTGAAATTTTGCTAAGCATTCTCAAATCATCCTCTTGAAATCAATCCTGTAAAGATTCTTTTAAGATTATTTCAAAAATCATCATTGGAATTTCCTTGCATTTCTCTTCTCAAATCCAATCCCCAATTGAGAATAACATAATTTGACCTTACTACATATTAAATACTGTATTCTTTAGGGTCAACAGTTAAGCGAAATAATAATCTATGCTTCAAGTAAGTATTTGTGTTTTATCATGTGATAAAACTTGTGACGGTACTTGGGATATTTTACCATATTTAACTGTTTCAATTAAAATTGGAAAACAAGGTTACTGAAACTGAAAAAAAAAACGAAAAACACGTTTTTAAATTCTTAAATAGAATGACCAGATTGCATCTATTTCAAGTCCGTTATCTTCAAGAAAAATTAGGATATTCAATTTTTTCCATTGTCTATGATCTCGAGATATCACAAATTTTCTGAGGTTTCGAAAAAAATAAACTCTGGTTCCTCATCTCTTCGTCATCTTGAAAGTTTTCCTAGCCTAATATGTTGGAAAATGGTCTAGGAAACTTTCCAAGCGGTAGAAAGCGGAAGAGCAGAGCTCAAATTGTATTTTATACAACTCCTAAATCAACTAATTTCCAATCCCAGATTTTGGATAAATTCTATGTTTAAAATCATGAAATCTTTTCTATATTTTAAAAACATTAAATTTTTCTTGGACTGTGAACTTACACTCTAACATATCGTAAATTATTCTATGGTTTCTTAATTTGTTTGAATTAAAGATCGCGAATTACTAAGTACCGGCATTAAACAAAAAAATGTCCAGTATCTCTTAAATGTATACCAGAGTCATACACATTTTTTGAAGATCGAGATTTTTCGAGAAAATTTTCCTCGTTCCAGAATAATGATAATTATTGATACGATCCAGAACACTTGTCTAGGTTCCAGAGATATGAAAAATTGACTGCGCCTCAATTTTTTTCAACTTCAAGATTTCCTAATGAATTTATATGTTCAATCTTTCGCATCCCGAAATTCAACCAATTCGCGATCTGCATCTAAATTCAGCTTATTCAACGGTTGGTTCCAAAAAATCGTGGCAGATAAATGACTGTGTGAGGAAATGGAGGTTACAAATTAACGTAGTGATTATCCAATTAATACTGACGTTACGAAAACAAATTTATAAGATCCTTTAACCATTTGTTTTATAAAAAAAGAGCTTGTAAAATAATCATGGTGGTTTGGGAATTTATAATATTTCTCAAAGTTGATCGCATTCAACGACAGATTAGATTCATATCTTTAATATCTTTCCGATCAATAAATACTATCAATACTATTGTATAACCTATCACCAGCCCTGCATATTGTAGAGGAGTTCTGCGGACAAAATTTTATCATTGTCTATAAGGGGTTATTTTTGAACGCCTTTTTTGTTTAAAGTGTTGTTGTTTTTTTTTCAATTACCCGGGAATTTTAATGGTAGTATTAAATTCCCTGAAAATGTCATGACAATCGGTTCAAAGACTTTTTTTTTTTGCGAGTACTTCTAAGTGATGCAATTTTACTGTGGACTTTAGTTTTCAACATTTTTTTTTTAAAGATGATGATGGTCCCACCTCTTACCCATACAAAGGTTTGAGCTGGACGAGTTATCTTTAAGATAATTAAATATAAACATTTTAACCAGGTTTGCAAACAAAATCGAGCTGGTTACAATTACAGATATAAATGTCCTGTTAAATATGCTATAGGCATCAACCAAAAACATTCAAAGGTGTAACTAGTTATCAAAAGTCCAAGTATAGTCCTCGACAATACTTCCATTTACACGTGACCTGGGATTTACACGTTTAAGCTTCCGCAGTCCCAGGACTATATCCAAGGAAACGACTTCCAGCCAATCCTTTACTAATTCAAGGCTTTTGCCACAATTTCCACGTATTAGTCATTTATACCTGTATTCCGCGCGCGTGGCTCAAACCATTGTAGACTACTCAAAGCTATTTTTACTATTACTACTACAAAATCAAAAAAACTAAAAATCCATCATCACCATCGAGGCAAACAATGTAGTTTTTTGTATATGCTACACAAATTACTAAAATGTCTTTATGACAGTCTCCATACAAAATAATCCGTTAGTGATAACTTTGTCAAGATACATAATTTATCCATTCATAAAAATTTAACTGCTCAATAAACAGCTTTTACATGTGAAATGCAGCGTCTCTTGAATTCTGTAAGTGTAGTTGCACGCTTGATGTGTCTAGGCATCGAATTGAAAACATTTATACCTTTGAAAAATAATGAATTTTGTGAAGCATTATTCAAAAGATGTGGTGTTCTTACTTCATCCGCGTTTCTAGTGTTATATCTATGAAAATCACTTCTTCTTTCAATCCGATCACACAAATATCGAGGCAGCAAACCGTTAACTACTTTAAAAATGAATACCATAGTCAAAAACACAATTCTTTGCTTCACTGACAGCCATTGCAAAAAACGCATTACTTTATTCTGCAAACGCTGTAATCTCGATATTTGTGTTTCATTGGCCAAAAATAAAATGGAAGGGCAAAAGTCTAGATGAGGGGAGATGATTGATTTGTATAACTGTATTTTACTGCTAATAGTTAAATCGTTTTTCAAGCGACATAGAATTCCATACTTCTTGGCAATTTTCTTGATGACATTGTCAATATGAGAATTGAACTTGAGTTTGTCATCAATAATCACGCCAAGATATTTAGTTTCCTGAACGCGATCAATTGTCTCATCATCAATAACAACAAAGACATCCTCATCTACACGATTCCGCGAAATTACCATGAATTTAGTTTTACTTATATTCAATTTCAATTGTTTATACTTCAACCATCTACTTAGAGAACGCAAATCTTCATTCAAGCGTGAAACGGCTTCTTCTAAATCTTTAGCTGCAATGAATAACACAGTATCGTCAGCAAAAAGATTAATATCACAAAACCGTAAAACTCGTCGCATGTCATAAATATACATAATAAATAAAAGGGGCCCTAATACACTTCCCTGGGGCACTCCAAGGTCATTGTCAACGGGACAAGATACAAAATCATTAAAAACAGTCCTTTGTGTTCTGTCAGATAAATAGCTTTCAAACCATTTGTATGCAGAACCCGAAATTCCAAAGCGCTTGATTGTTCTTAACAATAAGGGCCTAGAAATTGTCTCAAAAGCGCGTTTTAGATCCAAAAACACAGTAACAATCGTATCTTTATGCTCCAAATTTTCTTTCCATTTAGCTAACACTAAGTTTAACGCGGTTTCACAAGAATGGCCTTCCCGGTATCCCGATTGTTCCGGTATCAACAAACAGTTACTATTTAAATATTCTAACAGCTGGCCTTTTACAACAAGTTCTAAAATTTTCTCTAATGTGTGCAACATGTTGATGGGACGAAACTCTTCGGCTTTAATCGTCCCAGCAACTTTTTGTATAGGAACAACTAAAGATTCTTTCCAAATATGCGGCACGTGCCCAGATTGCAATGATTGATTTATAAGGTCCCGCAGAGTGTGTCGAATGACATGAAAGCAATCTTGAATAACTCTAGCATTAACATTATCTACTCCAGCCGTTTTTCCTAATGAAAAGCAAATAGTTTTAAGTTCATCTAATGTAATTGGGTGAAAACCATTAAATCTACAATTACTATTAATCGGCTGTTTTATTTCGTCCGGTTCATTGATCAGTTCAATAGATTGATTGATCAGTGAAACGCTCTCGACGAAATAGTCAATAAACTTAGAAGCAATTACTGGTTCTGACTGTTCTAATATGCCATCAAAAGTTATGGTCCGCGATTTACAATTACTAGGCTTCATCAAAGATTTCAAAATTTTCCATAACTCTTTGCTGTTGTTTTGATGCTGATCAATTTTCCTCTGAATATATTCACATCGAGTTTTCTTAATCGATTGTGAATATTTATTACGCACGACCGTGTACCTGTTCCAATGATTATCACTATTAGAGCTACAAAACTTTTTGTACCATTTGTCCCTCTTACGTTTAAGACGCAAAAGATCCAAATTGTACCAGCTGTTCGAGTTTTTCAAAGAAACAAACTTTTGTTCAACTAATTTATTGGTACAAGTTTTCAAAACGTTAGTAAGAACAGCTGCATCTTCATCTAAAGTTCCGGTAACTAATGGAAAATCCACGCTTCTCTCAATTTTTGCTTCTAACACCAGCAAGCTGCCTGTTGTTCCAGACCTTGTATGATTGACATCGGTCTATCACCTCTAGTATGTCTATTCGATACATAATTATATTTTTCCTTACCTGAGCGAACCATATTTTGATGAATTATTTTTTATCGCAGAAGTATATGCGCTGTATGATATGAAACTTTTTTTTTTTAATTCTAATCAAAATACAGATCTATAGGGTACATGTATCAGACTTGGCTATATGTTCCTATTACCATGTGTGTTGAATGCCTTAATACACACTCAGAAATCATTGTGGTGTTCGCTAAATGTTTACTAAAATCTCAACAGCTGGTAAAACGGATAAAACTTTACCCTTGATTGTAAAGCCTGTTTTCCCTAAAATAATTTCATGACATGTTCAACATTATTCAAATAAACAAATCATGTCATTTTAGTGAAGTTTCATTTTGTTGTAGCTTTAAAACAATTAAACTGAACTGCCTAAATTTTACTTGTAGCTGTTGAGATTTAGGTAAAAATGGTTTAAGCTGCGATAATTTCTAAGTGTGTAAGAACACACCATTAATGCAAAGTATATATAACCATGACTGGAACATCTACCCGATGATATGGACACCTTTTGAATAATAGCTTTAATTGTTTTTTTTTCTTCAAATTAAACTACTTTTCAAAATCATTCAACGGTGCTGCATTGTAGCTATACAGAATACTAGAAACTCTGGATTTTATTTCAGCAGTGGATATCCCCTTTCCCGTTGCGCATAGTGATACCAATTGAATTGAGGACAATGGCTTACCCATAAAGCTATTGAATTTTATTGACAACATTGTCTGAGAAAAGATGTATCCAAAGCGTGCTCGACCCCTGTCCCACTTTCTACCACAATGATGATCCTTCAATGGCCCAATCGGTGTTTGTTGTTATATAGAGCATACCGCGTTCGACAAATCGATTCCTCTTCGAATCGGAACAAATGGGAAACAGCAAGGAGGAGGCAAAGCGCTACCGCCGGAGCCCCGATGCAATGCCACATATAAAAATCGAGACAATTATTATTCGCACAGACGTTTGTTTATAAATATAATACCGGCAATAAAATGGAATACACTACACACACAAACACACGCTAAACCGCTTCGTCTGCCTCAAAAGCCCGGAGGAGCAAGTGCAAAACGGTGATGATGCGCTGTACATGGGGAGGATTGAGGAGAAGGTAGATATTTTCCACCGCACCACGTCGTCGGAGATAGACGGAGGGATTCTAAAAATATAGCCGGCTAAGGTGAGCTGCTATAAAAGTGGAGCGTTGGAAAATGCTGCTTAGAACTTATGCGGTGGTGATGGCGTCTCTCTCTCTGTGTGGGTGTGTGTGTGTATAAGTAGTGGTAGGTATATGGCGTAGACGCGCGATGCTTGCGAAAAGTTTACTCCAATACTCACAGGTGAAGTGGATCCCACCGGTACAAAGTTGCTACAGTGGGTCTCATGCTCGTGTGGATTAGTAAACTAATCCCCGCTACAAGTTGAACGGTTTGCTTCGTGACCTCCGAGGTCACGTCAAGTATCAGAGGGGAGGGTGTCTAATGATAAGCGAATAAGTGAAAACGATGGAAACGCTAAGTTCACAGCATATAACCGATGGATTAGAAGTTTCTAATGCTGTTACGTGATTGGGAAAATTGATCATTGAAAGCACACATCTGAGATTATAGGAGCGTAAAAAAGTGTGAAATCTACTATGCTTCCTTTTATGGAGCATGACATATGTTGTGACCAGGAACATTGTCCTCACAGAAATCACTACCCCACTTTGTGTGAGGGGACATTTATCCTCTTACGGAAAGTACTCTCTTAGAGCATTAGTGCCGAGAAAGCATTTGTTGTCGATAAAAATGTGTCTCGTCTGCTTAAATGTTGTTTACCCACCCACCCGTTAGAAACATCTGCTTCTCCACCCGTTACCTATCTACGCATTGACGAGAAGCAAGGAAGGTGTAGGTGTCGGCAACGTCGACGGTCGATGTGTGTAGCTACGGAAGCGGATCGAAAAATAAACCAACATTTTGGTAGGAGGACGATGATGAGCAAGACACACTTCACCAGACGATATTTTCTCACTTTTCCCACACCCACACTGGACAGCCGGCGCTGCCGTGTCAACTTTGACAATCGTCATGAGTGGTTTGATGGTGCCGTCAGCAGCGGTGTAGTCAGGTGTTGGCGGACAGTGAAGCATAGTCTGGGTTGAGATGATTCCAATTTAGTGAATCATCAGGCTCGAGTCGATTGGATTTAGGTCGTCGGTTTGAAGACATATAACTTATCGGTAAAGAAAATGTATGTATGTATGTAAGGTAGCCACCATCCCTTCAAAGATCTTGTCTTGTATGCAGCTCCACTTAATAGCAAGATCAATTTGAGCTACCGATCTGAATTCACAATATAATATCGCTGTATGAAGGGCCAAAAACGAAGGTGCGGACCCGTAAGCAGAGACACTTACGCGAAATCCACGGGAATTTAAGAATCTCCTGCCAACGATACAATCCAACAAATCGGATAACGCAATTCGCAATACTTATTAAACTTTCTACAGGATGGTTTGTAAAGAAGGGCGCGTCAATCTCACTGAAACTGTTGGAGTAGAATTCACACCACCACAATCGAATCGATTGGATACAGAATATGATAGTGTTTATTCCCTCCTAGACTCCGGTTGTCATACACTCCAATCGTCCAGTTCCAGGTCAAATGATACCCTGATGCTCCCTCCCAACCCAGTATTTATTTATATAATGAAAATATATGTAATAGAGAAATGAAATATATCAGAACATTAAATATGAAATAATGAATATAAATTTAGCTATATTGATGAAATAGTTGATATTCTGCAATGAAAATAATAATTATTTTACATATAATAAGATGCAGCTCTATGTTTCTTCAGCTCACAATATCAAGTGGATGTAACACTGAAATTTCAAGATTATACTAAGCAAATATACATTTTATCTCTAATTACTAATAATGTAAGCATGTAAATGTAAAGTGTAAAGTGTGATGTATAACTAACATAACTAACAATAAAATGGGATTACGAGAAAAATAAAGGAAAGATCTCACCCCATATGTAGCAAAGGAATCCATGACATCACGATGATTTCGAAGAACTCCAATAGTTATGCTGGCGTTACTTCTTCAACCGGTGTTAAAAACAGCACTCTCGCCTTTCGGTTCTCACACAGCAGCGCAAACCCCATCAACCACTTGAATTTTAAGACCAAATTATGTTCAATAACCTTCTATTGTAGATTAAATGCGAGATACCGAGGCGAGCGAGAAATTTAACGTAATGAATAATAATACATGAAAGGAATCCTGTCATATTGAGAATCCATGCTCACATTTATTGGGGATATACATGTTCCGGTACAACATCATAAACCCACCGTGTGACATATCAGACTTCAAGAATTTTCAAAACAAAGTCAGTGAAGGTAATGTTGAAAGTCCACGAGCATATTGGCCATCCCAGGCGTGTTCCGATGCCCCCGTGGAAGTGGCCATTTTTCGATAAGAATTGAAGCTCACCATGCGACATACAGGGCGGAAACTGACAAATGAAACAGAAAAACCGTGAAAATGTTGGGTTTTTTAAATATTTTTTCCTGGAAAAAAAAAACAAGGGATCAGTCGGGAAGAAATCTTCCAGGTAAATAATCTTTGTTTTTAATTTCAATAACTTTCCATTTCATATAGTTGATAATGGCAAATAAAAAATAGTCTTTTTAATAAAGACAATAATAATAACAAGTTTTAACAAATCGGATATTATCGTTTATATTTGAGATGGTTGCTGTTTTTGACAAAGTGGATCAGATTTATAAGACCTATTGTATGGCAGCCAGTTTAGTTGAAAATTTCTTCACCAGTGTACGAGCTGACTTGCTACTTTTTTCCGAGTTGTTCAGATACACGCCACCTGTTTGATGATGCACAGTTTAGTTCAGAAATTTCTTCTTATTATTCATAGTTATTAAGTCCCAACTGGAACTTTGCTTTTGTCTTCAACTCTCATTTCATCTGCTGTTTTGGAACTGCCGTCATTACTTGTGAAATGGAGATTTCACGAATGTAACGTATTGATTTGTCAGCATACAATTTGCAACTGTCATGGTATTCATCAGCGAAACAAAGTCGGACAAAGTTTTATCAAAATGGTGCCATAATTTTTGTAAATTTAAATAAAGCCCTATGCCTTGTGTAAACAAGGATAGCTCAGTTCAAATTCACAAAACTGTGTTAATGTGAAACAATTTAATTGACGATACATTTATTGAATTTCAGCTTTGGTTATTTAGCGGCGCCGGTGGTGTAGTGGTAAGCGTGATTACCTCTCACCCCAGTAGGCCTGGATTCAATCCAAGTCGGCGCCACCCGGATGCATAAAATCTCTGATCACGCCTTCCTTGGGAAGGGAAGTAAAGCCATTGGTCCCCGGTTCATGAGTTGATGAGTCGATAGAAAGGGTCCAGGTGTAGGAGCTGCCTCCCTGGCGTCGTGGAATTTTTTTTTCTTAAAATAAAATTGTGTCATGTCATGTTTTAATGACAAGAAAAACCAGGAAAAGTCTGGAATTATAAAATGGAAATACAGTAACCACACGCAACATATAAAAATAATGAATATTAAATTAAAAGTCAGTAGAGGCTTTATTTCGAGTTCACAGTCACATTAGTCATTCCGGACATGCTGCTTCCGAATTAAAGCTAGCGATGGTTTCGTCGTATTTAACGTTAGTTGGAATGCGAGTAGCCGATTTTTGGCTTCTGACAATTAGCTTATTGCGTGCTCTCAACTTAGTGTTCTTGATGCACTTCCTCAGTTATTAATTAAGAGCTTTCGATGCCTGTACCATTTTTGCATTGATATTATTGTGTGGCAAGTCTAATCATACTTCTAGGCCCAGGGAAGTCGAGAAATTTTCCAACCCGAAAAATTCCTGGACCTGATCGGGAATCGAACCCAGCCCCCTCCAGCATGGTCTTGCTTTGTAGCTGCGCCTTTACCGACTGAGCTAAGGGAGGCCCCTTAAGGTGGTAAAACCTACCTTCATGATTTTGTAATACTCAGCCAGCCATATTGATTGTCTGCGGTCTTAATGGCCATCCTGGACATGTTCCAGTGACCCCGGAAAGTTTCTAGAACCAACATTCACCATATCAACATGATTTTTGAAAGCATGGATAATGGAGACCATATTCAGATTCCTCGGGAAGTGACCAATTTTCAATTGGTACTAAAATTCATCTTGCTTTGTCAAATTCATGAAGTTTGAAATGTCGCGTGGTGGGCTCCAGCTCTAACCGAAAATAAGCCACTAACCTGAGGGAACCAGGGCATGCCAGGATGACCGATGCTGCAGAGCACTCTGAATATAGCCTCCACTAGCCATGCTTTGAAAAATCCTTGAATTTGGTATGTCGTGGGCACCCCGGGATGGCCATTGTGCCCGTAGACTGAGTGCACATATCATTGGTTACTACTTCGCGATTCATAAGAATCAATGAAATTGTACAATAGATCAACTTAATTGACCGTTGAGAATGTACAAGTTACAGTGACTTCATATTTTAAAGATCAATAACGGCGCCGTTCAGTGATTCCATCTTTTAAAGATCAATAACGGTGCCGACTACGTCCTTGCAATCAGGTGGGAGTAGTAAAGGAATATTAGCCCAAGTAACACTGCAAGTTTTATCGTGGTTTTAAAGCATTCTACAAATCTACATCATAGTCTACACAGGGTGTCGACTACCTGGAAAAACCTGGAAAGTCAGGGAATGTCAGGGAATTCTATTTATAATCTGGAAAGTCAGGGAATGTCAGGGAATTTTAGTGTAGGTCAGGGAAAAAATAATGTTGATCTGATCACATTGCAAAAAATCATGTGTGGGACACATAAAACAATCTTTGAAATTTTATCAGTGCATGACGTCAAAATTTTTGGGAAGATCCCGGGCATCAGATCTACTCGCTGCGTTTATGGACGCCCTTGGCGGTATCTCTTCGAACAAGTTGTTGCAAATGTCCATGGATGGGCCCAATGTGAATTGGAGCTAGAGGTACAAAAGGTGGTGAGAAGCTGATAGATCTGGGAAGCTATGGGCTGTATATTTTGCATAATGCATTCAAGGATAGTGTTCGCAGTATCAGTTGGGATGTTGTAATATATTTGCGTGGTATCTACAATATCTTCAAATATATACCAGCAATACGAGCGATGTATTCTGGATCTACCATATTCCCGTTAAAGTATTGCGGTCAGCGATGGTTGGAAAATAGTGCTGCTGTTCAGAGGGCAATCAAAATTACTCCGCAAATACGAAAATGTATTCAAGGCATCCAGAAAGACAAAACGCCAGCTTCCTGCCTAGATGTTAAAAACTGTTTGAATGACTCGCTGCTGATGGCTTATAGTACGTTCAGACTACGGATTTATAACATGTTATAGCACTATCTTGATGGTGGTTTCTGTGTTGCAATTATTTGACAACCGTTATAACATGTTATAACTCTGCAGTCTGAACGTGATATTAATAGTACGTTCAGACTACAGAGTTATAACATGTTATAGCGCTATCTTGATGGTGGTTTCTGTGTTGCAATTATTTGACAACCATTATAACATGTTATAACTCTCCAGTCTGTACAGCGTTTAAGCTAGCTTTCTTCAAATCAGTTGCTGTCGAAGTTGAGCCATTTCTATGCGAATTTCAGATGGACAACCCTATGGTGCCTTTTTTTCAACGCGATGTCTCAAATGGTTAGAGGCATTATGGAAAGGTTCATTAATATTGATCATCTGATCACATTTCATTACATTTCATCTGAGGCACATTTGATCAATATGATCGCAAACGACTGGACGTTTTTTGGCGCAGGTTATTGGTCGCCGTTTTCAGAACAATTGTTGGTTGTGAAAATGATTTGCTGCTTATCGCGTGGCGACGCCAATGCAGAGAGAGGTGTTTCGGTAAATGCAGAATATCTTTTTGAAAACATGAGGGAAGAGTCAAGGCTCAAGCGCAATGACAGCGGAACGGCAGTGGTAGCGGAAAAGCCCGATCTGAGTAAGCCTACTTATCGGATTGAAAATTAGTTAAAATCAAATCGAGTGCGGTTAGGCATCTTGATGTCATTTGTGACAATTGTCAAACTTGCCGTTTCCGTTCCACTTCCGCCCACATTGCGTTTCAGTCGTAGCGCGACGTCAGATCTATGATGGTGTTACTCATGCAGGCGGGTTGGAAAACTTACAAATTTTGAATGAACTTATTCAGCGAGTTCGAAAAATCGGATTCGCTTTCCATGTAGACAAGGATCGTCGTATGAAAGAAGCTCTCGATTCCGAGAGCTCAAGATGCTCAAAAAGAAGCCGAGAGTTTGCAGGAGAAAATTGTTCTGCTCAAATGATAAACATTTTTAAAAGTAATCCGAAAATAATCACATAGGGTTTTTGATCTAATTTCCGTCCTACTAAGCACATCTCGAACTTTACCGCTCTTTTTTTAAAGGGTTTGAACAAAACATGGAATGTTTTCATCAAAGATAACTTCTAAATTTATTCACCATTCCACACCGTTGCCGTTGGATTTGATAAAAAGTTAAACAATGTTGAGATATTATTAAAAATCTAACACTGCTTCTTGATTCTAAATTCGTCCTACGAGTTTCAATTCCGTCCTAACGCATTGAAACTTCATAAGATTTTCTTCGTCCTACTGATAAACGTTGAAAAATTGGATTCGCTAGGAATGCTTCTTTTGTTTTGAGAAAATGAGTGTAAATATTCATACAATACGCTGTAATAGGCTTCATGTTGTGGCTTACCCGAGCAAAGCTGGAGATCAAATTGAAATCAAAATTTGCTGTTACGATGTAAATTATTTTGAATACTCCAGTTGATCTCATTTTGGTTGACTTAACGGTTAACACAGCAAAAATGAGAGCAAAATTTTACACTGTTAAATCAAATGGACAACTAATCCTGCTTTCAATCAAATCAATTTGATTACTGATTTTGCATTCATAATGTTTAACTGGGGCCTGGCGTAAATGGTTAGCATCCATGCTTCTCACGCTGAAAGACTTGAGCTCAAATCTCACCCCGGGCAAGTCACAAATTATCTAAAATGTATCAAACAAAATAAATAAACAATAATCGTTAGTTCAACGACAGATCAACTTAAATTAAATTTTAAACAAAACGTTAACAGCAGAATTTCATGTTAAGTTGCTGTCATTTAAAAGTCTTGACTGCAAAATGAAATTACAATATGATATCAAACTTCTGTCGCAAAAATTGAAATCAAAATTAGTTTTCATTATGATATGAACTTCAAACTTTAATATCGATTTGCTTTCATTTTGTTAACCGACTTTGCGCGGGTATGAACTAACGGATCGGAACAAACGTATTATTGTTTTGTGCATCATGAAATCATTGACATTATTGATGATTTCTGCTCGATAGAACGGAAATGGGCGATTAGTAGCGCTCTTCCCTATTCAACTTGTAATTTCTCTTTGTAATGTGAACTCACTGAGAGAATAAAATGTTAATGATAATTAAACTTAAAATATTTTGCCATGTCTGTGGTTGTCATATAGAGTTCCAGAGAGTACGAAACTGACTAATGCATGAGCAATGCATCCTCAGGTTCGGTTGCCAAAGCAAGAATAATCACTGCTCTGTTATTTTACAATAATATATATGTTAAGAGAAAAGATCGTCTACGGGTTGATTTTTATTTAGCTGTAAAATTATGAACACAAATTGAGAGCTTGGTGACATTGATTAAATATTCCTATTATTACTTAGTAATGAATAGTGAACCTAATTGTGAGCAGTAGTTAATCATTATATTATTATTATATGTATTTATAGCCGTAGACCTATTCACTTCCTTCGTATGTAGTCGGTCATATGTTCTGTAAAAATTGTGTTAGTATCAAGTTCTGTTGTACGTGCCATGAGTATGCTATTCTTGATATTTTCGAAAGCTTGCCCTGCTGCTCATTTTAAACTAACCTTAATTTGCACTACAGTATAATAAAGCACATCACGTTGTAGCTTCTTAGGTTAAAATAATGGAGTGGGCTGGAATTTTTCTGAAAACCGACTGGAAAGTCAGGGAAAGTCAGGGAATTTTTTTTTTCGACTTTGAGTCGACACCCTGCTACAGAAACTTCATAAACCCCAAATTGTTACTTGAGTGACCTTTGCTATATTAGAGTCCGAGTATACCTTTGAATTCCTACGAAGGGCACAGGAGAGGAGATTTTGTTAGTAAGCTTATTTCTTTCGATCAGGATTCACCTTGATAAGTGATGCGATCGTTATTGTAATATAATGTATTGTTTACAGAAATTGACGCGAATACGGCTTGCGATATCTTGATGGCTGGTAAGCAAATGATGCGACCCTATCAACTTAGCCATGTAAATTGGCCTGTGATAAACCTCACGGTCTTGAGCTCAGTGAGCAAAACGGGTTGGACTAGACAACCGATCCCCGAGCAACAAGTCATTACCAACGATGATTGTTCATGCTCGGTGGCATAGAGTTATCTAAATTAAATTGTGTCCCGCATCAAGCATATGTCATATTTTACCGAGAAACTCATTTTTTTCGTAGTCTCGACCGAGTTCAATCTCACTAATGATTGTCTTCGAATAGTGACGGATGCCACAAAACTAATGACATTGAGAAATCTCCAACAACGACGGCATACTCAAAGAATCATTATCGATCATGATCGACCATTACGTAACAACTATTAGACATCTTTTAAGCAAACTCAACCGAACTATATTGCGTTTTAATAGTTTTTTCTCATAGTTGAAGATGCTAATTTCAAATAACAGACTGTAGTGGTAATTTTTAACGATAGATGGAGTAGATGAAAGCATAGAGTTGATTGTTCCGTTAGAGTACGGCAGTGTGAAGATTGCATATAGATATTAGAATAGCGAGCTAGAACAACTTTTAAGAAAGGTACAAATCGGTTTTTTCATCTCTCTTTACCAAACTCCCCCTTTGGAGAGGGATGGTGAGGGGTGTCCCCCCTCGCCACCACTGGCAAAAAGAGATGAAAACCGACCCGCTCAAGTACCAACTGTGTGTTTGAAACAGTCCTAGCTCGCTATACTAATATGCGACGACTATGGGCAACTCCTCCATCACAACCATCGGAACACCTGACTAAGGCTCTAAAATAATCAAGCAACATCACGTAGGCCACACATCTTTTCTCAAATTATTTTGAGCTACATATTTTCACCAGACGGTACTTAAGTATGCCCTTTTCTTAATTGACTCTTGCCGTAGTATCTCATGGACTTGAATAAGTCATTTTT
Organism: Ochlerotatus camptorhynchus; assembly: GCF_037179485.1. Lineage (NCBI taxonomy): Eukaryota > Metazoa > Arthropoda > Insecta > Diptera > Culicidae > Ochlerotatus > Ochlerotatus camptorhynchus. The sequence continues at coordinate 1,829,130 of NW_027040500.1, forward strand.
CCACTACGGCCCTCGTGATCGTGTTATGGAGGACGAGTATGCACACGAAAACATATCAATCAATCAAGTTCGTCATATCAATCGGTCAAGTTCGTCATGTGCCAATTATGTTTCAAAATGAACAAAATCTTAACCGTACCAACAGACACATGCGATCATTAATTAATCTACTACTTTTAAATAAAATATTTAAAAATCCATCATCACCATCGTGGCGAATCAACCGATTTGAGTATGAATATAGCATTAAATCTGGTTTTGACAGTTGGTGCACAGGTTAAAAGTTTGGTTACGGGACGCCACTGCATTTGTTGTATGAAACATATGCAAAGTATGTAATAAATCCAACCTTACATTGGATATAAGATAAATTAAAATTGGTAAATAAATTTTTACCACCTACGTCACCGATTGTGGCAACTCAGTAGCATTCAATTCAATTACTATCAATACTAAAAAAATACTAAATAAAAACCACAGTAAGTGCTACAAGCCACGCGCTGTTTCCACAATCGAGCAATCGAGTCTGCTGTGCAAGATTATTTCAGTGGACCATTGAGTTAGGTATTATGGTCTCTCATATCTATTGGTCATTTAAATTCTATACGCAAGAAAGAATTACTCTTCCACATGCAGTTATGATGGAAGAAATTCAAATGTTCAAACACAAATAAATTCAATTTAATTTGTGTTTCAATGTATCATTTTTTTTTATTTCCACCACGCTCCCATGTTACCACAAATGTCCAACCGCACCCTATCGTCGTATTAGCATATTCAGTTTGGGGAAAGTGGGAGGACGCTCTGCGAAATTCAATTTCAGACTCGATTTCCGATTTGAGGGAAACGGGAAAATTGTGTGTTGCTATCTTCCACCCACACACATACACAACTTCTAGACGACGATGACGCCCTGGTAGCTGTGCAATAATGGTTGGAAATGCATTCCGTACAATTCTTCTCCGTCTTGTCTGTCTTTCAAAACCAAGGGAAAAGGAAACGTCAATATGTTTGCCGAATGGTTAGTCAGGTGAATTGATTCCAGAAATGACGTGAACACTCCACAGTTCAAGTTGCTGGTTTGCTTATTGGCTACTACTCTTGACGAACCACATGCACATATGCTCACACAAAGACACTCGTACACACCTAACAACCCACAGATAGGTGGTTAACTAGCCTTAAGGATATGTGACTTGCTGTCCAAGTTGATGAAGACGATTTAACTCATCGGACAGTCTTATTGGTGTAATAAATGGACGCTTAGAACTGTACCGCTTCAAACGTGCTTGTGCCACCTCATATGGAAAATCATGTTCATTAATTTAGGCTTATATTTGCTCGTTACATTTGACCTGTGAACAACCGCAGAAGATGAGCTGTATTATACCGATTCAATGCACAACAAACTGTCCAGCAGAGAACTCATGAACAAATATTTGCTCATCCAGTCGGGTCAGTGCAGGGCCATTATGATTAAATTATGCAAAATGTCTCGGCAAGATCAACCACACAATAATGGATGCCTAACCTGAGCAGGAGTGGTCTCCGTTTTCATTTAGCTAACAGACTACGGATGTGTTATTTCCAATCTAGCTCAGTCTGTCTCTGGCTGTCCATCAACCAAAACATTTGTAATCCTTTCATGATAAAGCAAACTTTCATAAACTCATCACTGCACGAAACTGTCACCCCGAGATGTGTGTGGATGCCTCCTGCTCTGCGCTCCGTTTTCCTATTTCAGAAAGTATGAAAACATTACTTCTGCCTGTCAGGCAGCTTTTACTTTTTTCATATCATTTTTTTTTGTTGGTTTTTGAAATTTGATTCAGTCGGTGGAGGCACTGTGGCGCGGGTGCAATTCTGAACTGTCTCGCAGTTTAGAACAGACATCAAGGAAGGACGATTGTAATAGAGAGAGAAAGAGAATATGGTAGGAATGTGCAGCGCTTCACATTGAGACTGGTGGATAGAATGATTCCTGCAGCGAGAATGTAGTACATATCGTCCTAACAGCTTCCTTTTTAACTGCATGGTTTACAAACAGACAATCATGTTTGACGCGTGCTGGTACTTCATCACTTTTCATGTCTGACGGGGGTGGAGAATTACGTTCTGCATGGCGGTACCTGAAGGATTAACTAGAAGTTTTAAATACTGCTGTGATGAAGTTTTTTTTTTGTTCTCCTCAATTCGCTAGAATAATGCTCAATTTGCATGTCAGGGAATGAAGCATTTTGGAAATTATCGTAGAGATTTTGTCATCTTCAGTGGCGTTTTCTTAACCTCAATCTACCTGTGCACCAACTCTCAAAACATAAACAATTATAAAAAAAAAATACTTGCAATGTAAGATATCGAGTAAACTAGAAGATTACGTGTATTTTTCAACCGATTCGAGTATGAATATGGCATTAAATCTGGTTTTGAAAGTTGGTGCACAGGTAAAAAGTGAGGCTACGGGACGCCACTGGCCATCTTTAAGACTCTTCTGAGCAGCTTCACGCCAACTGACGAATCGATCAGACCAGTCTTTAAAAAATCTCATGTAAAAGAGCAGCTTGAATTCATTTGTTTCTAATGATCATCGATCCCATGCATAGTTTTTCTACTAATCATTCATTTCGAACGATTCCACTCCTTGTGCTGGATTGAATCATTTCAAGCGTAACTATTCAAATCGACGTATCTGCTAATGTAATCAATTTCTTCAATGTATTCAATCCCAGCAGTGTGTTTCTATGCTTGCCAGACAATCTTGTTTTCTGCATTTGTCATGACCGTATCATTTGTTAGTGGAGCTGGTGAAATTTGAGTTTCAACTGATCTATTCCACCGTAATTAGCTACTAGCCAGGTGATTTCTTTTTTAATTTGCCTAGTCGGCTCGAAACCTAAACTCAGGTTTAGGCAGAATCCAATAGAGGAAAACTGTTAAAAAAAAACCTCGGAATAAAACACCCGAAACGGGCTTTCACACGTTTTTCATTCCAAATTCGTGAATTTAACAAACAGTAAAGACCAACTGATTACTTAAACTAGCATTTCTGCCCAATAAATCGGGTGGGTTTTGGTCTTTTTTACCTTACCTTATAGATGTGTTCTTGAATTATCACAAAAAAAGTTAGCAAAATTTTCCCAGTAGAAATTATTGACAGTAAATGTACACACTATTTTTATATCACTGGAAATCACCATAATTTCTGGATTTTGCCAAGCTGTAAAACCAGCAAAATACTTTTGCTGAACGACCAGTAAATTTACTCTACGCAAAAATGACAGCTGTTTACTGGAAATCCAGCAAATTAGAGTGGCAACGATATTGCTGAAAAACCTGCTATTTAATACAAAACAATTGAATTGGGATTGGGTTTCAAACTGATTTAAAACTCAATTGCATTTTATTACACGCATGTACATTTCACATTTCAATCACATTGATTATTCCCTTTTAGGCATTGAATTTATTTCAAAGTTATTTATAATTTCGTTGGATCTATCGACGGTTTTCTAAACTCATTTGATGTTCAATCCGGCAATCTTTGCAGCTGCAATTATATTTTACCTGTAATTCATGATAAGTGGCTGCTCTCTTCAATAGAAAAACAGAATACGTGGGAGAGTGAACGGTGATGATTTTTACGTTTCATGCAAGTTACTGAGCATCCAACAAAATGAAATATCTAAAATTACTGAACATGCAGCAAGGTGTAGTTTTGCTGGAAGTCATTCATCAACTTGTTTTGCTGGAACTCGATTCCAAAATTTGGTGTGTACTAGTATAGGTAATATGTTAATTTTATGTTAATTTTTCGATAATTTCAATCTTATACCTGTTTAAGGAACTTAAGGTATGAGAAAAGCACTGCATACTGGATTTTTAAATGGGTTCAATGCTTCAAGTATTTCGTTAGGTTTATCATCACGCTTGCAATAATGTTAATAATTCGATTAAACCTGTACGCCGGTCCTTTCATCGGCAGCAGCAGCCTTGCCTCGGCGTCGGCGGCGTAGTGGCTTGATGCCGTTGACTTTGATTGGCAGTGGCGACGGTGGCGGCGAGCATCGATGTATCACTATGGTGGCTGTCAAAACGTCACATTTCAAAGTTTAATTTAAACCAAAATATTGTATTTCGGAACTATTTCCTAAGGTGTTTTTTTTCAGTAATTAAAATCATCCTGGATTAAATAGCCGATTCAGAAGAGATGGTCAGGTATGGGCATTTTTACCCGAAACCCGACCCGTACCCTCAACGGGTTCGGTTGGATATGGGTATGTAAATAAATAAGTTTTCGGGTTCGGGTCGGGTCCACAAACGTAGAATAATCGGATACGGGTATTTCTTGCATCTTATCCAATTAAGAAAGCACGAAATGAACTAGTCACTGTGCTATAAGTCTTGCTTATAAAGTTAAAAAAAATATGAAATTAATGGTTTTGAGTATCAAAACAAGCTTTTTCTTCAACAAATAACACATGTCATGGGCCTTTATAAAAATAGAAACCTAAAAAATAAGCATATATGTTCATTAAACTGTAGATGATCAGGAAAACCCGTTACCCAAAACTTAACCCATACCCGTATCTTTCGAGTTCTGATCGGGTTCGAAAAAAAAAAATCAGATTTCGGGTTCGGGTTGGGCACGGGTTCTCGAAAAAATATGTATCGGGTGTGGGTCGGGTTCGGGTATTTAAATTACATACCCGGCCATCCCTATTATTCAGTTATGGCGGTTTCACCAAACCGATGACGGTGGTTTCGATTAATCAAGAAAATCTTACTGAATTGAAATTTTCTCGACTTCCATAAGCATAGAGTGGGCGTGCTTGAAACTCCGGTACTTGCGGAAACAGTTGACTGATTTAGAAAATTAGGTCTATGATAAAGAAACAATGTCCTTTTGTATATTACAGGAGATCGTTTTTAATTTGAAGCTCTAGTAACCCTATGACCTTCAGAAAAGGAAGTTTCCGGTAACATTATTTGCTGTTTCATTTTCATTGTGCGTTTCGTTTCGCTTTTCTCAATTCCATCGCTAAATGTAATTTGAGCAATAATTTGCATGACATGTCAGTTTACCGGGAGTCCACAGTATTGTGTTTTGAATCTTTGACCTTATTTGTGTTTTATTATGTGCAATGGTTGGCGAGAAACACGTCTTTGAAAATTTAAAAGTATAAAAAATATTACATTGACGGCGGCGGCGTCGTGTGAAAAAGTGCCAGTGGCGGGGGCGCACAGAACTAAATCCGATCTCACTGTAATCATAGAGCTTCAGACGTTATTTTGTAACCCTTAATTTGGTCCAAGCTAAAACAAATCAACTGAAGTGGGTGGTTACGGGTTACCAGTGACTTAAGTGCCACCTATAAAATGAAGGGTCACTGGTACTGCTAATGTCCGGACAAAGGCCCTCTACTCCGGGCGGGTAGTTTTTTCCCAACACACTCTAATTTGCTCCTATCAGCTTTTTAGAAACCTAACCTAGTATTAACATACAACAATTTAACATCATTAAAATAAAGCAAAACGAATTAATTCGAATTCAATTCGAACGAAAAGATGTTTTTTATTGCCATAGTTGATAATCAAACCTAATGCTATAACGCTACTCAAACTTATTAAATAAAGAGATATTAATTCAAGTTATTTCAAAATTTAATTCGTAAAAAGTGTATCACAAAGAAAAGTATGGACTAAGATAACTAACGTCTACTTTTTGTATTTACAATTATTTACAGGGAATATTCTACGAGCTCAATTTCCTATGAGTGCATAAAAGAACGGGTTTACTTGAGAGCCGGCTTGGCTTGCAGTTCCAACGATGAATGATACATTTGCGCTCAGGAATCGGAGTTGGTGGTTAGCTGCTTATCACCTAGCGACGACCGAGTATTCGAGCGGTCCGAACGGGATCCAGACCAAACACCCACGTTGAATGGGATGATCTCCTTATAGCAGGGCTGTTAGCGGGTCACTTTTTAGTGATTTTGTCACTATTTTTAAGCCAGTCACTTTTTACTCCAAAAAGTCACTAAAGTCACTATTCCCCTAAAAATAGTCACTAAACTCACTTTTTCACTACTAAAATAGAGTGAAATTTAAAAAAAAAATCAACAAAATGTTGAAATTGAGTACTTGGCATTGAAAAAGTCTACAGTAGTTTTAACAAAATAAACATATCTGTTAAAATATTCAAAATTTTAACTAGAGACGCAAAATTCAGCTTCGAAACAATTTTGGAAATAATTCCAATATAATTGAGAGTGCATTTTAACGAGAGTTCTGAGAAGAATTCTATGATGATTGGATTTTAAGTCCAATTCTAATAAGAATTCAAAATTAATTCTGAATTTTTGCTTAAGGGAGCTCCGATAAAAATTCAATGAAAATCCCGTGAACTTCAAAGATGGTCTCTGTGGATAGTTCTAAAAGAATTCTGGGGTGATATCTGAGAATCCTAAAGAGTTCGAAATAAATTCTAAGAAGAAGTTCAATGGAATAGAATTTTGAGGGTTCAATCGCAAAGGAATTCTATGAAGAATTTCAAAGTTATTCTATGATGGATTTTTGTTTTGAGAATTCTGATGAAATACTATAGGAACTCTAAAGAGAATACGAATTGAATTTCCAATTGAATTCAGGGGAGAAGTCCAAGATTATTCTAAGCAGAAATTTATGAAATTTCTGAGGTTAATTGCATGGAAATTCTAAGGAGAATTCAAATCATTTTAAAATGGATTTATAGAAGGAGCCTTCAAGGAGTTCCTAGAAGAATCAATAAAAAATCGAAAATAATCTACTTCAACAAATTATGTGTTAATACTTAATGCGTAAATTTAACGATTTACATATTCGAAGATGCTTTACGTCAAATATCAGACTTAAATTGGAGATTTTATACGATAGATGAGGAGATTAAATTATAGAGTTGATAGTTCAGTTATAGTACGGCAGTTGAAAATTGTATATACAAAGTAGAAAGCGAGCAAAGGACAATTTTGAGGAAGGTACGAATCGGGTAGTTGTATACGTCAGATGGCGACTTGAGTGTGAAACAATCGATAGAACTGTTTCCGCACATCGGAGGTACATGAGAAAATCGGCGATCATCCTTTTTGCCAGTGGTGGCAGGGGGAAACACCCCTCACAATCCCTCATTAACGGATGAGCTTGGTAAAGAAGATGCTCTACCCGATTCGTACCTTCCTCAAAATTGTCCTTTGTTCGCTTTCTACTTTCTATCTACAAATTTCACACTGCCGTACGAGAACGGAACTATCAGCTCTTTACTTTCTTCTCCTCATCGATCGTATAAAAGGTCCACTTTAATTTTGATATTTGATGTTAAGCATTTCCAACTACGAAAATAATCTATTTCCAAAAATGTTGTTGATTGTTCTGCATAGAATTTCAAGAATGCAATATTATTTTTGTAAAAGCTTATTTTCCTTTAAGATTATGAGAAGGGGAATTATTCTAAAAAAGTTGTTGAGATTATTCTGAAGAAATTCTGTTAAAAGTTTTTAGCGAATTATCAAAGTTATCTACGAGCATCGCGGAGTCAGATCCGAATTGTATGATTCCCTTCGGGCTCGAGGTAGACAACCTAATGTTCCAGTTCGGGATATTTTGGGTAGACGCGATCTGGAGTTTATGAAACTTATATATGTTTTCTTGAAGAATATTAACCTTAGATTGTAAGTTTGACTAACCTTGGGTTTTGTTTTTGTTTGGTTCGTGTGGTTTTTTTTATGTTTGTTTCTATAATAATTGTATAATTACACTGCGGTTACCAAATTAAAATTGGAATAAGTTCATGTTTTAGGAATAATGAAATATTTGTATCGTAAATCATTACTCAAATCTCCTTCTCCCTCTCCCCGTCCATAAAACTGTAAATCTCTACTAACCTCGAGACGACCGCGAGTAATTGGTTCAAATCCTTTAACTCTAGCTTTAAGACATTTATTATGTATAACGCAAATGATATCTTGGCTCTGTAAAGTTTGTTCGATTGAGCCTGTACAAATAAATTAATACAAAAAAAAAGTTATGTCCTTAGATATATCAAAAATTTCAAGATTTCGAACGCAGAATCAAATTCAAGATCATAAAAAAATGGAAATTACTATTTGCTAGTCATCATATATAACGTAAGCAAAAAAAATTATTCAAATCACTTCAAATGCTCTTCACAGGAGATTCCGTTGTGCGATTCGATTAAATAAGAGAAATCTATGAAGTTTGATTTTAAGTTCCATGACTTAAAAGGTTTTTTTTTAAGCAAACCGTATTTGAATTTTACCATATAAATGGTTACTTATTTAGTATTTACAAGTCACTATTTGGTCACTACTTCCGTAATTTTAGTCACTAAAGTCACTACTATTATATCGCATCAGCACTACCAGCTATGTTATAGTGCGACCGACTTTGCTCAACACTATTTTTAACTACAAAAACCACTACCGAAAATACCATGAATACCGAATTAACCGTTTCAAGTATTATCTAAAAAGCGGCACCGGGGGTGTAGTGGTAAGCGTGCTTACCTCTCACCCCAGCAGACCTGAGCTCAACCTCAGTCGGCGCCGCCGGGATGTTCTGACGCATAACATCCTTGATCAAGCCTTCTTTCGGAAGGGAAGTAAAGCCATTGGTCTCCGGTCCATGAGTTGATCGGTCGATAGGTAGGGTCCATGTGTAGGAGCTGCCTCCCTGGCGTCGGTAGCATTGGTACTCAGTACGGAAAACATACAAAAGAAAAAGAAAAATCTGTATTCTAAGATTCTCGGGCACATCCGATGTTTATGGGCAGGAAGGGCTTGACACTTTCTCGCTCCTTTTCCATCGAATACTGTACGCCATGCTCTACACTCATATCAAACGTTTTAAGTAACTGACGATTATCGCAAAAACCTTCCATCAAACACTGTCAACTGAAATGTAAAATCCCACTAAAGAAGAGAAAACAACGAGGCAAAATTCCCTTTCATAGTCTATCCCCTTCTTATATTTCCATGTCTCCTCCATACCCATTTATACAGGCGAACGAAAACTCAAACACATGAAAGAATCTGCAGTTATTATGCTTAATGACGACAACAACAAAAATCTAGAAACAATTCCAATGCGATGAAAAACCTGGTTTCATTTCGTCGTTAACAAAAAACACCTCTTTCTGAAAAATGCCATTCAACTTTTTACTTTCGTCGTAGGGACTCTGTCCTTGTGTGCGATATGGTACACTCTTTAGTAAACGAGTTGTCTTGGTTCAGAGTTGCCAGAATAAATGTTCGAATATCGTTCACTGATCAAATCTGTATTTATCGGTATTTCCATTTATTTACTAAATTTATTTGGCTTAGATCGATGGCATGCATAAATGTTAGGGCGGTGAATGCATGAGGGCGCTTTGCAGAACGGGTCGATCGTGACTGTATGAGAACTTCTATATAAGCGAGATTATTGATTAATTGCACGTGTTTGAATCTCTATTTCACTGCTTCCTGACACTCGGAAGAAACAAGTTAAACAATTCTGCTCTTTCTTCTGTGTTCTTAAAACAGATGTCTCTGATATTATTGATCAAATTAAAATAAGTTTAAATTACACTAGATTATAATTATAAGAAAGGACACATATAAGATTGCGGGGTTATTAGCGTAATAGGATGCTTTGTTGATTGTTCATTAATTCTTGATTGCTGGTAATACTTATGAATATTTTAGGTGGACAAAAAGGCGAACTAAGAGGTGAACGCCTGAGCTTTTCCACATTTATATCGCTGTGAAACAACTGTAAACTCTAGAGGGAATTATATCTGTAACTGAAACCAGGTCGATTTTGTTTGCCAACCTGGTTAAAATGTCATATTTAATCATCTTAAAGATAAATCGTCCAGCTCAAACCTTTGTAGGGGTAAGAGGTGGGACCATCATCATCATCATCATCATGCACACTAAAATTATTTCATAGATTTCTTGAAATTTTACCTCAACAGCTGAACGTTCGGTAAACAGTTCGGTGATTTTTCACAAAATATCAGTGAAAAATTACAGGAAAGCTGTGGAAAATCACCGAACTGTTTAAATAATCTTAGTGTGTAACATATGAAAGCTTATTTAACTTTACTAAAATAAATCTAATATTTGTTACAAAGCCATCAACTGACAAACCAAAGCATATGCATTGACTTTAAGCATTTAACGGTTTGGTTCAAAGCCTCAAGTCTCGATAAACTGTGAAAATCGATAGTGAAAAAAGTGCTCTGAACAGAATATCGGTATTTATCGGCATTAAAACAAAAAAAAAATCCGGGTTATTGTTGTCCTCAATTATTTATCAGTATGGAGCTAAAAAATCAGCAGTTCTGGCAACGCTGCAGCTGCCGTGTCCGTTCTTCACATATATGCACCCAGAAGAAGCAGCAAGGACGACCATGGTAATGATTTGCTGCTGCATTTTAGGGATATTATAAGGGAATGACAAAAGCCTGGAACGAAGAAGGAGTAAGCTCTTTACTTCCTCGTTTTTTTTAGAGTTTGGGGCGGTGGCAATGTGATGAAGCTGCATCGAATCTGGCATATGTATTATTCCGTTTGACGGTTGGTAGTCCTCTTGCATGGGGGATTCTGCTTTTTGTTTAGGTTATTGTCGGGAGAATGAGAGCACTCATGAAGCTAATGTTGCACGTGATGATACATTGCCTGATGTCTGAGTGTGGGACAGAATGGTTCTTGAGTGTAAAAAGTTTTTTTTGCAGCGTTCTTATTTTTTTTGCGTGACGTTAAGTGGTAATTTTCTTGATTAATATCTAATGGTATGAAGGATACAGACGTGACGTGACATTTAATCTATTTGAATGGATTCGTGTTGGAATGAAACATTAATGAGTTTCTTTTCTTTTCTCCTTCATTCCAGGTAAGCTTCGATCCATCCATCAATTCATCATCTCGACCAAGAGGAACAGTTCCGAGTAATGAAGAAAGATGATCGAATCCGGTCAGATTTATGACAAAATTTGACTCTGTAGTGGGCCAATAAATCGGATCCGAAATCCTCCGACTAGCAATCACATATGCCATCAATACTGTATAATAGAGAGCAGCGCCGAAAAACCACGAACCACAACATAAATAACCCCTCATTGACAGGTGCAGGTAGCAGGGTAATCGGAAAAGCTCATTCATCTTCGGCCGCTTGTATGACTGTCGGACTCAAAGCCAGACGGCACAAATCTAACCACTATTAGATAACATACATGCGAGCATACACAGGTGACAGAGAACGCCATATAACTGAGATTTATACGGTGTAGCAAGGATCTCAGACTCCCTGAATGCCTTAAGGGCCACATCCTTGCTACGTCCCAGTCTAACACAGTTTTACCAACGCACGACACAATTGCACAAAAAACAAGCAGAAAATCTCACGCGGATGTTGGTGCTGTTGCTGCTGCTGGATTGCTACAATCCATGAGGATGGAACTGTTTTGAACCGATGTCGGCCGACCAATGCACATAGAAGTATTCGGTTTGAAAAGCTGGTCAAATTTATGTATGTTCCTGCCGTTTTGAGTTTAAATCGATGTAAATTGTTAAAATAACATAATAATGGTTGCAAAAACCCCGGTTTCGTAGAGCCATTCGAATGGAGGTTGAAACTTTGTAAGCTTTTTAGATGGAAATGCACCGTACTACTAACAGCAAGAATTTGACAGCTGCTGCTGTTTGTAAACAAATCAAATGAAAACTAAATGGCTGCCACGTAATGCCCTGGGCATCAAGGAACACAGTGGTGTAAAATTTTTCGGAGTTAGTGAGAGTTTTAAGTCTTACAAGTTTGGCCAGCTTTCCGACCCACATACTCCTCTGTGCAATGCACCGTTACCCGAAGTGGCATTTACGGTTTTGTCGCTGTTTTTTTTTTGCTTCCCTTACGGTTTAGCATGCATTCCTTGTGCCGCACTAGCAGTCAGTGCCTTTATCAGTGGAAAACCTCCTATTCCAGTCCAGCCGTTTGCGGGCTGCATTTCTAGTTTTGCCTTAACTAGAATCTATTTATATGGGAAGAACTGCTCACGACTCTAACGACGATGGAGGCTCTGGAATGTTGAACTGTGTTGCGATTTTTTTTTTTGCCGCATCTTCCCCTGCACTGATCGCGGCAAAAATAGCTTCTTGACTAAATAAGTAGCTGAATGATAGCAAAAGAATTCTCCAACAGCATGATTTGAAAGACAAGCTGGCTGAAGATTTATGATAGCACACCAAACGCTGCGTATGGACAGTTGTGCGTTTACAAACGGAATCAAGATGTGTGGCTTGGGGGTATAACTTGCGGTTGAGTAATTAGAAGCATCGACGTTGCTGATAAGTGACAAATATCCGGTTTTCGATTAGGAGGAACGGACGGCAAGCGCGGAAAACTGGTTCACCTGCGGAATGAATGTAGGGCAAATGGTCATTGGTAGATTCTAGAGACGCGATTATGAGGTGGGAATGAGCATTCGTACAGTTATCATGTAATGAGGATGATGTAAACTGGTTTCTCTTTAAGGAGTTGGTGAGGAAGTCTGAGAAAATGCTAGCGGTAGTCGTTAGCAGGTATCTATTTGATGAAAGCATGAGTTAACAACTTTAAACTTGGATGTTGCTGATCTTAGCAGTTTTCATTATGTGCCTGTGATTGAATTTACAGTGCTGTTATATAAAGTAATAGCGCATGCCGATTTTCATACAAAATTGAAAATTTTGACATGTTGTAACTTTGTTCTCATAAGATTAATTTAAAAAAAAATGAAACATTCGCCACAGAACTACAAATAGGGTAAATGATGGCTTCGGCACTCATTGACTGTTTTCGGCAACCACAATTTGAACGTTAATTTCGCTGTATTTTCTCACCAAAACACTTCGCTGAATGTATTTAAACGACTCCATAGTCTTTCAGCTTCAATCTGATTACATTTTTACGGCTGAACCAACCTGTTATGTCAGGTTTTTCGTCAAATGAAACATACGCACTACAAAATACGGCTGATTTAGAGTTGCCGATAATAGATCAGCTGGCTAACAAGCACTTCAAATGGAAAGGTTGCTGAAGAAAAAGAGGCTGCCGACAATAGTCACACTCACCTGAGAAGTTTGGAGCGTTTTAAAAACGTTGTCGACCTGTTCTGAACAATTATGTCGATTGGAATGGATAGAATAGCAAGCAGCAGATAAATGTTAACAAACAAACACTTCATAAAATTGCTAATATAAGTGTGGACGCTGCTTAGATTGAAGAGAATACGTAAATTCCCCCAGAAATGAGCCAGTCGATGGCTGAAAGTCTCTTTAATAAAGAAAGATAAGATAAGATACGTAAATTCCCCTGTGTATTTTCAATTTTACCCTTACCAAATTCCACATTTTTGGAAGCACCAGCCGGAAAGTGAGATACTAGGTAAAATTGTTCAAAATAATAGCAGTGTATGTACTGTAAATATTTTAAACCTGTTTAACTATCATGTACATTTGTTTGGGGATTGTTTGAATTTTGAGAAAAGTAAAATTTAAAATCTCAAAATTGAGTTGAAATGCAAATTATTATATCGTGTTGAAAAAATCTTCTTTTGCAATTTGTTGCATATTGTGATGATACTTTTTTTTTTTAATTTGATTTAATAGTAGTAGTTAATACGATATATAGAGGACTGAAGTCAACATTCAATCAAAAAGATTAACTTTGAAGCTTCTTTGGAAGATGCCTTAAATTAGTTGCAAGTTTTGGCTGAATGTCGGGGGATCGTGAGCACCCCTGACGTGCTGAAAAATAATCATAGCTTCAAGTTGCGGGGTTGCTAGTGTAATAGGATGCATTGTTGATTATTCGTTAAATCTTGATCGTTGGGAATGCTTGTGAATATTTGAGGTGGACAAAAGGGTGAACAAAGTGGTGAACGTCTAAGCTTTTGTCATTTCTATCGTTAATTAAAGATTTAAAGAATGTGGTTGAATTTCTCTCCATGATTCTCTTAGAATTTCCTTGAAATTCAATTCACCTCAGAATTGTCTTGAAATTCTACTTAAAATGATGAAAGAATTCTATTCTCGGTTTTCCTGAAAACTTTATTGAAATTCGCTTAGGAGAAAATATCATTCCAACTTTTTTTTTTTAGAATCCTTCTATAAACTACCTCAGGTTTCTCCTTGAAATTTCCTTGCAATATTTTTGGGATCTCTGTTGAGACTCTCGTTAGAGTTATCTTGGGAATTATGTTAAAGATTCTCTTTGCTTGGGTTTTGTCTCGAAATTACCCGGAATTTCACTGCGACCAAAACATTGATCTTTTTGATTTGTTTTCCTTTATTTGTTTTCCGTCGATCTTGTTTTCCGTGCTGAGCACCAATGCTATCAACGCCAGAGAGGCAGCTCCCACACCTGGACCCTACCTATCGACCCATCAACTCATGAACCGGGGACCAACGGCTTTACTTTCCTTCCGAACGAAGGTGTGATCAGAGATGTTATGCCTCCGAACATCCCGGCGGTGCCGACTGGGATTGAACCCAGGCCTGCTGGGGTGAGAGGTAATCACGCTTTCCACTACACCACCGGCGTCGCTTTGGAATTTTTGATGATTGTTACTTAAAATACTGTCAGGATTTTTGCAGCTGTGCACAGAATTCTATTTCCTCAGAAATTGTATTGATTTTCTCCTAAGATTTACTTTTAGTTCTTTACACAATTCCCTTGAAATACTTGAGCTAGTCTCAAATCTTAAGAATTGAACTTTCTCTGTTGATTAACTTGAAGAAAGATGTTAAGACGCATTTTTTGAAGCCTAAGATATCATGGAACTACTAAGCAAATATTGTATTGTAGCTCTTTGTGCTGACTTAAGATTCAACAATGAAACCCGTAGCCATCACCAATTGGGTTATTTGAACATTTGAATCATTTGAACATATATTCGGCACTATTGAAGCAAGATAGAACGTTAAGGATCAAATGAACATTGAGGGACCAAATAGGTTCCACATTATCAGTGGGCATATATTGGTTTCACTTGAATTCATACACGTTATCAGTCCCTTTAGTTCTCCCTATCACACATTAAGTGATCGTGTGTGAATAGTATTTTTTGGTTTCGATCGCCTTCCTATAGATCAACTGGTCAACCGTGAACAGAAGCAGATCTATAAGATCAGAATTCACTAATCCGTCACGCTTTACAGAAATAAATCTGTAAAGCGTGACGGATTAGTGAATTCTGATCTTATAGATCTGCTTCTGTTCACGGTTGACCAGTTGATCTATAGGAAGGCGATCGAAACCAAAAAATACTATTCACACACGATCACTTAATGTGTGATAGGGAGAACTAAAGGGACTGATAACGTGTATGAATTCAAGTGAAACCAATATATGCCCACTGATAATGTGGAACCTATTTGGTCCCTCAATGTTCATTTGATCCTTAACGTTCTATCTTGCTTCAATAGTGCCGAATATATGTTCAAATGATTCAAATGTTCAAATAACCCAATTGGTGATGGCTACGGGTTTCATTGTTGAATCTTAAGTCAGCCCAAAGAGCTACAATACAATATTTGCTTAGTAGTTCCATGATATCTTAGGCTTCAAAAAATGCGTCTTAACATCTTTCTTCAAGTTAATCAACAGAGAAAGTTCAATTCTTAAGATTTGAGACTAGCTGTAATGAGAGCACTTTTATTGTGTCCCCGATAAATATTCGTTTTGTGTTCGCGTTAGAAAATATACTATAGGGGAAATGACAGCTTCGGCATGACAGACTATTTTCGGCAACCCAAACTGAAACACTATTTTCACTGGATTTTCTTACGAAAACACTTCGCTGAATGCATGCGAACGATTCTTTATGCTTTCAGCTTCAATTTTATTATATTTTTACCACTGTGAAAAAGCAATCTAGCAGGGTTTTCTTGAATCGAAACACACGCACTACAAATTGTAGCTGATTTCGAGTTGCCGATAATAGAACAGCAGATTTACATGCAGTTCAAATGGAACGGTTGCGAAGAAAAACTGGTTGCCGACAATACTCGCTCTCACTAGAGAAGATTGGAGCTTTGTAAAAGCGTTTCAAAACAGTTTTTGACAATTCTTTCGACTGAAATTGTTAGAGCAGCTGGCAGCAAAAGATTGTAAACAAACCAATACTGCATATGTGTGCGTTCCTTAGAGAAAAAGGCTATAGAAAGAAGGTCGCTGCTTAGGTTGCCGAGAATACGTAAATTCCCTTAGTTTCGTTTGAAATAAAGTGTTTTTTTTTTGTTGTAATCGTTGAGTTCATTAGTCAGTGTCCGAAATGACGGTTTACGCGCGAATAGACCTTCTACAGTATTTTTTTTCTTCTTCTTATTCATCTCCATATCGTATATGTCGTGGAGAGCATCTTTGATGCAATCGGGAAATTTAAGATTACATTTCAAATTTGCAATGTTTCAAGACATGAACAGATTCTGTAATCTGGTCAGCGGAAGGTTAGTTGAATAATTTTGTTATTTTATTGTTAGCTTAATTTTCGAAAAAGTTTGTTTCCCTAAATGCATTGCGTCTAGAAAATGATCTCGTGAAGGTTTTATACATAAAGTTTTATTTTCAGGGTTGCAAGTGATCCAGGAAAACCTAGGGAAAACCGGGATTAAGTCGGGAATTTGATAAATCCTCCAAGAAAATAATCTTGCTTCTATGATTTCAATAGATTCTGAATTTCACAATGGTAATAATGCTAAAAGCTTTAACAAAACGTATTTCATCGTTTACTTTTATAATCAGGTCAAACCTAACCGTTTCGTTCAAGCTAAAACTTCCACATATCTTAAAAATTGCTGCAAGATTAACAACAAGAATTTACCTAAAGTGTGGACTATTTGCCTATTTATATTATTTAGCATCTTCAACTATATCATTTTCATTGTTTTTCCTCGAATCAAGTGGATACGGTGAAGATAATTGGTAATTGAAATTGACAGCTGAGCATACCGTGGCTAATTGCTGCGCCGTTTTCAAGTACATTTTTCCATAATAGTTAGGCGTTAACCTATTTTAGCTCCAATTAATCCAAATGGGGAGAATGTGAGCCATAAACTATTTTCGCTTATTTTATATCTAAATCGAGTGTTTTCGAGTTTGCACTCGGTGAGAACGTTTTTCATCCTCTTTCAGTTTCTCACTTGATTCGCTCTACTGCTATCAATTCTGAATACACTAGAGTCGCTTTTTACGCGGTTTTATTACGCGGATTTCGTAATTTACGCGGTTTTTCTTTACACGGCTTTCGATTTTTTTACGCGGGTTTCAGAATTTACGTGGTTTATGGTTATACGCTGGAGTCGCTTTTTGAACGGTTACACGCGGATTTCGGAATTTACGCGGATTCTGGAATATACGCGGTTTTTTTTACGCGGGACGTAAAATCCATTCTTCTTGGCCTAAATCTACTTTATAAGGCAAATTTTCTACTAAATAAATGAATGTTTTCGTCAGTCTTCAATCGCCTGTCGATTTATGAAGATCCGAACTCCTTCCAAGTCGGTGCCTTCATCAAGTTGAAACTTAAATTCACCGAAGTGACCAGATCTTCGATTCAGAGTGAAATTCAGTCACAGATCTGAACCTGATGCTAAAGGCACTCCTTTTCATCTTATTAAGATTCTGAATAATAATAATTCGCCTAATAGAACAAGTTCAGGACAGCTTGTTCGACCTCCTAAGCCATCCGTGTCAAACATTGGTGGAGTTAAGTGAAGTGAAAACTCGCATCCGTGTCGAACTATTCCAAAGCACACTGTTTTGCAATCGTTTCACAACTTTTATAGAAACAGTTTAAAAATAATACTCTAAGTTCAAAAACATCCAGTTTTGTTACTCAATGATTTTTCCAGAGAGTCTCAAAGCTCAACTTTTTTAAAAACCGTTTCAACTTGCCTCTGTGCACCCTATAGAGTTCAAGAAAGTTTATGTAGAATAAATATTCTCGTTCTTACTTTTTTCAAAAATTCAGTTAGCTTCGGTTTTCCAACATTGTTTTGATTTGTTGTGCTCTGTACCATAGTTGCGCATTTGTTGCTGAATGGCTGTGGTAACATGTATCTTTCTTACTAAATTCAGTCATTATTAAGTTGCTGCAACTAAATATGACGGAAGTGCTGCTTAATTTTTTGTGCGAACTGCTCGTCAAACTACCGAAACGCTCAGCATTTGCTCCAAAAGTTCCAGGTATAGGAATGATGTTAAACTATCATTCACACATCCATGATTTATAGGAATTTATAAGAGCTCTGTGTAAAAGATATACAGAATCTGTAATGTGCTCACCGGAAAATTAATAATAAGGTTCCCTTAGGTTACCACTTGTCAGACGGTTTCACAATAGCAACAAAAGGTGTTATGTGACCTTTATGAAAAGGATCTTTTCAAAGCAATGCTCGTTTTCCGTGTTACAAATGTGTGCGTTCAAGTATATATCAAACTGCTGCTGTAGAATACTATGGAATGTTTTTAAACAAAGCTTTGCCGTACAACCATCAAGGTGACTTGAGAATCAACATAATTTTGGCTGAAAATATAATTATACACTTTATGAAATGACCAGTCCTTATTACATTTATCGTAACTGACATATACAGAGGATGTAAGCAACCTAAGCTTACATTTGATGTAAATGGGTCGTTGCATCTCAAGCGACCAATCCAGTTGCATCGACTCTCTGTATCTCCGATTGTAACCAAAATTGATAGAATTACTTATTTAAGACAAACTTTCAAAAAGCGAATAGTTTTTGCCGATCAGATTCACTTAATGAGAGAAAACAATAATTTTCGTTTATACAATATTTAATTTTAATGATTCAACGTTTTTATTACAGTTCCATATCTCCAAAGCGCTTAAATATAAAACATTGTAAAATGTTTGAAAGTTTTTCAAAACGATCAAATTTGTAAGTTTACTTAAGAATGGAACCTGTTCGTGCAATCGAATGCTGAGAATATTTGTTTATCATCATTCAGTAACATTCTACATCTATATTCATCATCGTTGTCTCCTCGTCGTGACTTTTTTCCAATTGTATACGCTTGAATTTAAGGCAATGGGGTTTATTTGTTCAGTCACAACAACTTCCATGCAGACGCTATATAAAGTCAATAATCCGTCGCTCAATTTGTATCACGATGCAGACAACCGCTCCTGGTTTAAGCTCTTGATAAAAATTCTTCCGTCAAACAAGAGAACATCATAAAGCATTAACCCGTCGCTTATGACTCGTTGAATATGCGAGAAATGAGAGCAACGAAAAAAAAAATGAGAAAGAATGATTCCGATATGATGATAACATTTGCGGAAATTGTCGTTCACATGCAGACTCCCAAACTCCCGCCGAACCACCGCGAATGTCAGCTTAAATATTTCAATCCATAAAGCGAAGTGACACATAAAACGACACAAAACAACACATAAAACGAAATAAAAAGCATGTTGCCAACCAAACCCCTGCCCTTCCCGCCGCCCTCCACCACCTCCCGTTTCATCTTAAGCAACATCACTCAAGTGCTGAGTATTCATGTGGTGGAAAGTCGGAAGATGACGATCAGGATGATGACGGCTACGGGGAAGACGACGCGACGGTGTGGCTGTCATCTCCACAATATTAGACGTATTTTATGATTACTTCCCTTAGGTAAACCTTCTTCCCATACCAACTTGTTTGGTGTTCATTTTTTTTTTTTTTTTCGGTAGTAGCGCCACTGAATTACACGCAAAACTCTGCAGCTTTGTATTTGCCGGCGCGCTTGGAACGACAGTTTCAAAGGATAAAGCTACAAAATTTTCACTGCCAAACAGATGTGGGTGGGTTGCAGTTGCCTCCGCCTTCCTTTCACTGATCAGCAGGTGGCATCACTGTTGGTGGCCGTAAACAATATTGTTCAAACGGTGGAGGGGGCGATGGTAACTCTTCCAAGTGATGATGATTTTTATCATAGAAATGGAAAAAAAATTATTTCTCTTCTTTTTTTAAGTGCATCTTCCTTTCTCTGTTCTCATCAAAGAAAAAGCTTTTTTAATGTTGCTGTGGACCTACGAAGGGAAAGAATACTTGGAAGTTTTATTCGATTCAAATGCAGCAGAAAATCGAAAATTTATGCACTCACGTGGTACCTACCATACATATGCTTTCAGCTAGCTACTACTGGAACATTGAATCTCGGAGCGGTCCCACAAGTGACACACGGACGGGACAAAATGATGCAGTTATTTATAAACCTTTTTACACGAGCATAAAAAGCACACTTACGGCGCAGATTGGTAATGTGACAAATGGATGTATGCTTTTACTGCCACACCGCTACATCTACTTTTAGTTGGCTCGATGGAGTACTAAGAAGCCAATTCAGTGTGACACTAAAATCCAACTACTCCAGAGTGCATCTTTTCTGAAAATCATCGTCGTCGTTCGATTCGTCGTCCTCTTCTCGGCTGGAGTGCGCTCTGGATGGGGCTATAACGAATTCCAAGGATTCTATTGACGTTGTCGCTCTTGTCTTCTCGGCCGCGTCATGTTGCAACCGAGTGGTTCCTTGTTGAGAACAAGTGTAACGAGAAAGGGGCAAAGCGTGCAATGGAAGCGAACTATCTTGCACTTTGCTGCATTTCCTAAAGTGCAAAGTACTCGGCTACTGCTGACGCTGCTGTTGACAGTGACTGTTCCGCTTGGTTTAAACAGTCAGATTTTAAATTTGTACCGGAATGTGGTGATAAAACGTTCACACGTCGTACTGTTGGTAAATATTCATCGGCGTTGAGATGGGCTGGAAATCTTCTATTCTTACGACTTGATTGACATGTTATAAGGCCCTTTGGGAAATGGTTTGTAGGCGACATATTTTATGATTCGTGTTTGACAATTGCTTTCATACACGTTACTTAATTGATAATGTACCATGAGACTTTGACATAGAATAATGTACATAGTACTCTATACACTGTTGGCAGCATGTAAGGTCTCATATTGCTTTCGAAACGCGCAACAAGATCTGATTTTATAGTGGCATTTCATATTCCTCCAGGAGCGATTTCGTTTGAGGTTGACTATATTCGGATGACGTTCGGAACTAGGCTTTTGGCTACAAGCGTGGTTACGAGATATTATATAAAATAGAATTTTCTATACTGCCAGAATCATTAGATAAGAAACAGAACACAAAATAATATTCTGCTCACTGGATTCACCTTGCGAACAAATTTTGAACTAAAATGGTCAATCTATTTGGATGTAGTAATGACCCGATTTGGCAGCCTTTTTTTTAATAATCTTTTCTAATGTTCTACGAAACCCATGCGCTTTTTCAGTGGTCTTATTTCATCAAACTATACCTTAAACATCCATCTTGAACTTGAGATGATTTAGAAATATTTTGAATGGATCAAATGCATGGGTGACTTTTGCAACATAAAGAAAAGTTACGATGATATATTTTGTGTAAAGAAAACCGGAAAATATTGATTTTAACCAAATATGGACCTTTTTTGGAAAAATATTGGTGCAGAGACTGGGTTTTTTTATGAAGATGTGTTGCTTGGATAGTGGTTATAACCGCATATCAGTCCCATATGGATTTTCGTTAATTTCGACATAACAACGCTATGCACTATACACGGTGGTGTAGTGGTAAGCGTGATTATCTCTCACCCCAGCAGGCCTGGGTTCAATCCCAGTCGACGACGCCGGGATGTTTTGAGGCATAACATCTCTGATCACGCCTTTCTTCGGATGGGAAGTAAAGCCGTTGGTCCTCCGGTTCATGAGTTAATGGGTCGATAGGTAGGGTCCAGGTGTTGGAGCTGCCTCCCTGGCGTCGGTAGCATTGGTGCTCAGGACGGAAAAACAGATCGACGGAAAACAAATCAAGGAAAAAAAACGCTATCCACTATCAATTGGCATCTACTTTCATTTGATAATGTATAATGTAATCGCATATCAGTCCCATAATTCAATTCAATCGTCCAAAGTTCAAGCTACCGTCCTGCTTTTCGATTCGCCATATTTTTCGCTGATATAACAAAACATGCAAGCTTCATTGCAACTGATTTTAACTTGAACACATTAACAATTTATGTAAGAAAAGAGGGAGAGGAGTTGGTGAGAAATACAGAAATTAGCTTTATTAAATTTAAAGTTTTACAAACGCGAAGATGCGTGTGCATCGGTCGATAGTAACCACTGAACTAAGTTTTTCTTCGTTTCCCACCGGGGGGTACACCAATCGTCCCACACGGCCTTTCCTGATATTACTTCCGACCCGGAAGTGCCCAAGGCTTAAGGGTATCTCCAGATGTTGACGTCTTATTCGGTCCTTCAGATTCGGCATCTAACTTTCGCACCTCGTAGCGATCATTCGGCCAAACTCCCACGATCTCGTAAGGTCCAAAATACTTCTGCTTGACTTTCTGACCGACGCCAAACTGCGTCTTTGGAATAGCTACAACATCACCGAGTTGATACTGCTGCGACTGCTTTCTTCGTAGGTTGTAGTACTTCTTATTCTCTTGTTGGATTTGCTGAATGCTTTGATGAGCAGCTTCCCGTGCTTTGCTTCGTGATTGCTGGAAATCGTCTTGAAGTTCGTGCTGCAAAATCTCATACAAAACTTCATCCTGTTTCGTCCTCATCTTGACACTGATGAAAAGTTCGCATGGTGTTGTTCGAATTGCTCGCTGCCAACTGTTGTTGAGGCACTGCTGGACATTGACGACATGGTTGAACCATCCTTCAGGCTTGTCGATCGACAACTTCGTAAGCATCGGAATAATGATGCGGTGGACACGTTCCACCTGTCCATTGCCACGGGGAACACCGGTAACAATCGTATGTAAATCGATACCTTCATCCGAGCAAAACTTAGTGAACAGTCCTGACGTAAACGCTGAACCACGGTCGCTGATAATTCTTCGAGGATTACCAAACGTGTCGAATATAATCCGAAGCTTCTTCAACGTTTCTTCGGCTCCAGTGGATTTAGTTGGAAACAACCAAACAAATTTCGAAAACCCGTCAATCACCGTCAAAATGTAATTATACGATTTTCGGGTTGATGGCATTGGTCCGAGATGATCTACATGTAGGGTGTCCAAAGGCACGTCACCTTTCGGAATCGGCTTGAGTTCTCCTTCTGATTTTTCACGCTTCTTCTCGCTGACAATGCAAGGTACACAAGTAGCAATACAGCGCTTGATTTTTTCATCCAGTCCAGTAATGAAATAGTCCTTATCAATCCGTTCGCTCGTCTTCTTCACTCCGAAATGGCCTTTTTCGTGAGCAGCTCGTATAATCGTCGCTTCCATGGATTCCGGAATATACACTCGTCGGTTTTCTCCTTCGCCTGCATATAGAACTCCGTTGCTTGTACTGTACCCTTTGTATTTGCCGTTGCTATGCAAAACTTCCATGATTGCTTTGGCTTTTTCGTCGTTTCGCTGATTTTGACAGATTTGGGCGCTAACAGAAGCAGAAATTATCAAAATATTCGCTCTCGACAACGCATCAACATGTTGCATTTTTTCTCCGGGGCGATGCTCGACATCAAAATCAAACTCAGCTAGGTCGACAGCCCATCGAGCAATACGAGCGTTCATCTTCTTTTTAGTCATCGAATCTTTAAATGCTCTGCAGTCTGTAACGACTTTGAATTTACGACCCAAGAGGTAACATCTAAACTTCTTGATCGATTCAACCACTGCCAAAGTTTCTAGCTCGTAAGAGTGATAATTCTTTTCAGCGTCACTTGTTAAACGACTGTAATAATAACAAGGGTGAAATTTACCATCGTCATCCGCGCGTTGCATCAGGATTCCAGCTAAAGCGTGCTTACTGGCGTCAGTATGGACTTCGATCTCAGCATCAGGTCGAAATATCTGCAACACCGGAAAGCTTGCGAGAATCTCCTTTATGCGATTGAAAGCGGCAATCGCTTCGATGTCAAAGTGAAATTTACAGTCTTTCTTTAACAAACCTGATAGAGGGCGTGCAACATCGGCAAACGAGGGTACGAATTTCCGGAAGTAACTAGCCAAACCGTAAAATCTCTGCAGTTGCTTCACCGTAGTCGGCATCGGGAACTGCTTGACCTTTTCAATCTTTGCAGGTGCCGGTACAACTCTGCCGTCGTATATTGTGTAACCGAGGTACTCTACCCGTCGTTGAAGGAAGACACATTTCTTCCAATTAAATTTTAATCCTGCCTTTTCGGCCACATACAGCACTTTTTGTAACACTTCTAGTCCTTCTTCTTCAGTCTTCGATGGAATGATTATATCGTCCACAAATGCTACAATCGTACCATCGTTGATCAGTTCTTTCAGCGCATTGTTTATGAATCGTCCGAAAGCATTTCCACTTGTACACAGTCCGAACGGGGCACGCAAGAACTCAAATTGCCCATCATTTGTCACAAACGATGTATATTTACGACTTTCTTCATCAATAGGTACGTGGAAATACGAATTTTCCAAATCCAACGTAGTATACACCCGCGCACTAGACAGCTGGTCGATTTGTTCTTCTACATTCGGCATAGGAAAATTGTCACGAATCATCTTCTTATTGATGGCACGATAATCAATACACACACGACGTGATCCGTCTTTCTTCGGCACTACTACTACGGCACTCGCATATTCACTCTGGGATGACTGAATAATATCGTTTGCCAACCATTCGTCAGTTTGCTTCTTCACAATTTCCTTCTCGAGAGGAGCCAACCGTCGCGGATTCACGCACACAGCTTCATTGTCGCACAACTTTATTTTCAACTTGTTCGCCGCCGTAACTGACGATACCGGTTGATAATTTCCAATAAGATTCATGACCTCGTCGCGGTATTGGTACGGTACGTCAATTTCACAAACACCAATGTATTCTTCGATCCTGCGGATCCACTTTGCTTCGCGTTCAGGCTCTTTCGTCGGCAACTTTTCGATTCGTACACCTTCCGGTGTGATTGAGTAATTGACACAACGTAGGAAATCCATTCCAATCAGCATTTTAACATCGATTGCTTCCTTCGGCACAACGTAAACAAGAATCTCGTATTTCTCGTTCTCGATCGAAATATTAAGCACTGATTCGCCGCAAACAACTTTTATGTCACCTCCGTAGCCGCGCACTTTCATGTCTGACTTTTTCAGTTGTCCTTCGCCTTTCGCCAATCCAATCCAAAAATCTTTTCGGATTAGAGAAATTTCGCTTCCTGTGTCAACGGTTGCACTGATCTCATAGTCATAAATGTTAACCAACACACTCGGGTTCACGCTATCAACACTTTTCAATGTGTTCACTTTCGATACACTTTTCTTGACGCCTTCGTGTTTCACTTTTTCACCCGACTTCGTACAGTTCTTTGACAAATGACCGAACAAATTACAGTTGAAACACTTCGGTCCGTCGTTCTTCTGCGGGCACTCATCGGCAAAGTGTGACGCATCACCACAGTTAAAGCAGTTCTTCTTTGATCCCGGTTGCTTTTTCATCTCTTTCTCGCGTAGCTCCTTTTTCCTTGGCTGGCCTTCGTGTAGCTTCGGCTTTACGACAATCTTCTTTTGCACTTTTTCAAAGTTAAGTAACTTCTCCTTCAGCTGTCGAATTGTTTGCGCTTCATAAAGCAACGATCGGTGGAATTCATCATCGGTGATCCCGTCAACAATATACTCGCAAACGCTCGGCTCATCGAGGTCGATGGAGTGGGCGATACGTTGCATCTCGTAGATGTAATCACGTATGGCTTCGTTAGATTTTCTCTTTCGCGCTGCCAGCTGGCGATGAATGTCACTCGCACGAATGAAAGGGGCAAACTCTTTAATCAATGCGTTCTTCAGTTTGGCAAACGAAGTGATATCTCGTTGCGCAAACATAAATTTTCGTGCTGTGCCCGTCAACTTCTTCCTGCACATGATCAACTTTTGTTCGTCGCTCCAACCAGCTGTTCGGGATATCGCTTCAAACTGCAACATCCATAGCTTAACGTCCTGCCCGTCTTCAGCACCGAATGTTTCAATGCTATCCTCAACGTCTCTGAACGAATACGGTTGGTGCCGCTCAGGCATGAACCGATCTTTAGGTGTGGATGTTCGTCTATTTCCCCTCGTCAACGCAGTGACAAACATATTGCTATCGTTGTCGTCTTGAGTTTGACTATCGCCGTCCTCTTCATCATCGTTGTCATCGTGTTCGTCGTTGTCATCGTGATCATCATCGTCGTTTACAACGTTGCCATCATTCTCGCCGTCATCGTGTACTGCGGCCTCGTCCGCATAATCATCATTGTCTCGCTTGTCATCCCGTACCTCGTTGTTGGTACGCGAACGACCGTCGTGCGTTTTGTCGAAGTATACGATTCTTTGCGCTATCTCTTTCTTGCATCCATCCGAAGACAAGCCACGCTTTTCACACTCACGCGTCAATCCGGCTTTTGTGAAAATTTCGCACAACTCATCCACTTGTTCCGCCATTTTGAATGAGGAATGGCGTTCTTCTCATATCAACTTTTAATCACTTTTTAGCGATATTAACGCGTCAACCGAACAATTTCTCGATAACTCCTTCCCGGACGAGCCCCCATGTAAGAAAAGAGGGAGAGGAGTTGGTGAGAAATACAGAAATTAGCTTTATTAAATTTAAAGTTTTACAAACGCGAAGATGCGTGTGCATCGGTCGATAGTAACCACTGAACTAAGTTTTTCTTCGTTTCCCACCGGGGGGTACACCAATCGTCCCACATTTATTTACTCTGATTTTGGACTAAAGGTACTGTAACCTTTGAAATTGATTTGTGGTACGGATTTTCGTTTCTCATATTTCTTTTTCCCAGGGACCGACAAATGAAACGACGGACGACCTCTGGTTGGTGTCAGGAGCTACAGTGAAAGATGCATGATAAGATCCATGCAAGTGTTTCCATTTCAAGGCCATTTTTGGCTGCACGTAAATCAAGAAATAACTGATGGCTCGGTATTTTTTATCCGGTAACCATATAATATATGACCTAGTTATTTATTTGATAATTATTCTCAGAATTAGAGCTTTGTCCAAAATTGCGCCAAAGTTTCTATTAACAACTCCCAGAAGTTTTTACCAACATGCCTTGGAAGGTTATCCCATCTTCACGGAAGTTAATTCTAACATTCTCCGTAAATTTCTTCCAAAGGTCCATGTGTGGAAGTTTTTTCCGACTTCCTTCAGATGTCCTACTAAAGGGTGTCCACGATGAAATTGCCACACACAAAATTGATTCGCAAAATTCGAGTTTTCATCCGATTGTCATCAAATTTTCAGGGATTGAGAAATAACTATTAAACTTCATTTTACCATTTTACTCGTATTTTATTTACAGTCCATACGCAAATGCCCGCACCTTGTCCTTAACCCCGGCCATAAGATTCTGCACAACCTGTGAATCAACCGTTTTTTGCATGTAAACCCATACTTTCTTCAGTTCCTCGACTGTCTTCACTACCTTAGGTCGTTTAAGAAGGTGCTGCTTCATAATCGCCCAGTACTTCTCGATGGGGCGGAGCTCCGGAGTGTTGGGAGGGTTGAACATTTTCGGCACGAAATTGACCTTATTGTCCGCATACCACTTCAGCACGTCCTTGGAGTAGTGGCATGAGGCCAAATCCGGCCAGAAGATTGTTGGGACGTTGTGGGCCTTCAGGAGAGGAAGCAGCCGCTTCTGGAGGCACTCTTTTATGTACACCTGTCCGTTCATCGTGTCCTGGGTCACGAAAGGTGCACTCCGCTTCCCGCACGTGCAGATGGCTTGCCAAACCAGGAATTTCTTCGCAAATTTGGACATCTTCTGAGTGCGGAAATGCTCCGGAACGCTGAACTTATCCTTGACCGTGAAAACAGGTTGCCGGGGATCTGTTTGAAGTCGGCCTTCACATATGTTTCGTCGTCCATGATGCAGCATTCAACTTTCGTCAGCATGTTGAGGTACAACTTCCTGGCACGGGTTTTTGGCGGACTTGTTCTGCTTCTCGTCGCGATTAGGGGCCTTTTGTACCTTGAACGTTCGAAGCCCAGCCTTAGTTTTGGCCTTCTGGACAAAACTTCGGCTTAGGTGCAGCTTCTTAGCCACATCCCTAACGGAGGCGTTCGGATTTCGGTTGAAGGCCCCAACTACGCGGTTGTGATTTTTGGTGTTGTACGGAATACTTTTTCCTTCACTTCTGGGCTTCCGATTGGTGGTCAACCGTTCCTCGAACCGCTTAATCACTCGCGACACCGTGGAATTCGCGATTTCCAACGGTTTAGCGATGGAACGATGCGAGAGATTCTTGTTCTCGTGATGAATGCGCAAGATTTTATCACGCACGAGCTGTTCTTTCGACTCCATTTCCGCGAGTTTTGATCACAGGACTTTAAAACTTGCAGGATGTAAATAATGCACTATGAACTAAATCCACCCAAATTTTCATTAAATTCTACCCAACGGTTAAAAAGTTAGAGCTATTTCATAGTGTGGCAATTTCATCGTGGACACCCTTTAGGTCTGGGAGTAGAAATCGTTTCTTATTTTACACGGAAGTTCCTTTTGATATCCCCTGGAACAAGCTTGCAAATGCTCATTACAGCTTAAATGCTGTTTTTTTTCGGATTTATGAAATGTTTCAATGATAATTCTTATTTATAAGATGCAAGTAGAGCAGGTAAAGTGTGTGTATGACACATAAAACCTGTCAATTTAGCTTTCAGAGGGTCACAATAGCGATTAGCTGTAACGATGAGCAACTTGATGAGCGAGCAATCAGCGATCATACCATCGCTAGCTGTGACCTTCTGAAAGCAAAATTGACTAATTTTTTATGTCATACACACACTTTGCCACCTATTCTTGCTTCATACAAATAAAAATTACTATTATAGGGTAGAGAACTGCTTCGGCGTAATCGCCCATTTTGGGCCTATTGAGCAGAAAACTTCAAATAAAGCCATGATTTCAGAGTTAACAAGTCAATAATGCGTTTGGTACGATACTTTTGTTATTAAGCTACCAAACGAAGTCAATGAGAACGCGTGATTTGAAGGTTTGCACCCATCATACCCAAAAACAAAAGAAGCGTTCCGTCCGAATCAATTTTTATCTTCATCCGATAGGCCGAAGTGAATTCATTGGCGTTTCAATGGCGATTCAATGCGTTAGGCCGAGTTTAGAATCCGTAGGCCGAGTTTAGCGTCAGGAAGCAATGTTAGACTTTTGACAATATCTCAACGATCTCTTTATCAAATATTACGGTACTTACGGAAAGGTAAATAAATTTGGAAGCCAACAGTTATAATAACATTTCGTTTGGTACTAAGCTGCGCTAGATTAAGAAAGACAAAGTGCGGGTTGTGCTTAATAGGCCGGAAATGGGGTAGTTAACCCTAGTATCTCATAGTTTCATAATTACGAAAAATAGCATTTTAGCTGTAATGAGCAATTGCAAGCCTGCCCTGGAACACTCTTCTGACTTATTGTGGAACTTTTTTTCCGACTTTCCCATAAGTTGTTGTGGCTTCCATTGGATGTGTCTTCCAGCATCCACGGGAAGTTTTTTTTTTCAGATTTACCTTGAAAATTCTTTCAGACATGAAACTGATGTTCTTCCCGACAACAACTCAGCAGCACGAACCTCCTTGAACTGTGTCTCAGAGTCGGCGCACTACTGGGCAAACTGATGGGGCTACGCGGACGAAAAGGCACTCAAGCTTTCAAATGAACTGAAACACAGCGCGGATCAACTTAAACACTGTATTTTTTCTCCAATTAACGATAGTGTGGATTGTGTGGTGTTCTGATCGATTTTCTGGCACATAACCCTTGACGGCGATGGCGACTACAACGACGCGCTCGCTGCGGTTCCGGAATGATTCTGTCGATGGCGGACGATTAAAGGCCAATCTTGTCGGCAAGATGGCCGTACCACCGCTCGGTGAAATTCCGGTACAGTTCCGACAATGGCGGATGAAGCAAGGCTGACCGAACGTCGGCTGTAGTGCGATGGCGAGTTTGCTTTTACAGGGGCTGGTATAGCGGTTTGTGGATATGGTTCCGATGCACAGGCGCTTCTTTCTGACGAAGCCGGTCGACGACGGCAAGGCCGCCCTCTGTCGAACTAGGAAGGGAAATTCTCCTTGCCTTTTAGGGCCTTCAGCCCGAGAACGATGTCCTTTACATTTAGGTCAAGGTAACTAAATGTTACCAAGACCGTAGCGTGCAGTGGCGGTCCTTGACTCGCCAATCAGAAAGCAATTTGATTGGTTGAAAAAGATCCTAGCGAGGTGGTAACAATCCGTTAGTGCCGTTCTTCGACCAATTTCGAGGAGGTTTAGACTTAACCTTCTTCTTCTTCTTGTTCTTCTTCTTCTTCGCATTTCAAGCTTATTGCATATCGCATATTAGCTTATTGCGTGCTCTCAACTCAGTGTTCTAGATGCACTTCCACAGTTATTAATTGAGAGCTTTCGATGCCTGTACCATTTTGCATTGGTATAATTGTGTGGCAAGTCCAATCATACTTCTATGGCCAGGGAAGTCGAGAAATTTTCCAACCCGAAAAATTCCTAGACCGGACTGGGAATTGAACCCAGCCACCTCCAGCATGGTCTTGCTTTGTAGCTGCGCCTTTACCGGCTGAGCTAAGGGAGGCCCCAAAAACTTAGACTTTACCTGAATCAGCTGAATTGGTGATTTACACTTCACCTTGATTCACTACTCGCACTTAGTCTTCTTCTTCTTCTGCTTCTTCTTCTTCTTCGCATTTCAAGCTTATTGCTTATCGCATATTAGCTTATTGCGTGCTCTCAACTTAGTGTTCTAGATGCACTTCCACAGTTATTAATTGAGAGCTTTCGATGCCTGTGCCATTTTTGCATTAGTATAATTGTGTGGCAAGTCCAATCATACTTCTATGACCAGGGAAGTCGAGAAATTTTCCAACCCGAAAAATTCCTAGACCGGACCGGGAATCGAACCCATGGTCTTGCTTTGTAGCTGTGCCTTTACCGACTGAGCTAAGGGAGGCCGCACTTAGTATGCTGTTATAATATACTCCACAGACACTTCTGGTCTACACGCTCGTCTGAGATAAAGTGAACGATGGTCGTTCTTTAAGCATCGCAGAACCCTTCAGCTCATCATCCGTGATGCCGTATCACCATTTTGCCGCAGTCATGCACGCCTTATTCAGCAGTCGGCCGTTAAGCCCAGTGGGTTTCACCGCAAGTGTTTTACAAATTTACTTGAATGCTCGATCACATGGTACTGGTACATGGTACTGTATTAGACCTTTGTAACAGAACGGTTACAGACATTTCCTGGAAGTCCCTTCCAAATTATTCTGGAAATTTCGCTCACCTTGCGCTAGCAGTTTTTACCGGTTTTCTCTCAAAGTTTCTGTACTAAAAAACCTTCCCGGGAAGTCTAACCAGTTTCCCGGCAATCGTAAAAGGTAAATATCGGTAAATTTCCCGAGATGTCCTGGGTAACAAACACTAGTTGTGACTTAGACATTGTTTAGGATTGGCATTTAGATTATTTGAGATACTAACCCAAATTGACTGCGTTGTGCAACTGGATGGTGTACGATGAGATTTTCAGGATACAGTCACTTCGAAGAATTATTAAATGAATTTAGAATGTTTTTCCAAAGTAATTTTAAATAGAATGAATTCTAGAGATAACAGTAAGTTATGTCAGAGAAAATGTGCTAGGGAGTTTTGGGATGGGTTCTACGAGAGTTTTGACTACAATTCCATAACAAGTCGATTCTGCGAGTTATTTTAAGGAAAATTCCAATTGAAATTTCTGCAGAATTTGGAGGAGAACTTCATTTCGAACAAATTTTCAAAACAATTCTGAGGTGAACTAGACTTGGCTAGAATTTAAGAGAATTACATAAAATGGAAGGAAGTTTCAGTGAATTCTTATGAAATTTTTAAATTCGCAGAGATTATAAGGACGTATTTCTTGAATTTTCTGGAGTATTCTGCAGAAAATGCCTAGACTTTCATAAGAAAATTTCGAGAGACTCCCAGAGGGAATTTGAAATTTACTTTAGATGAGTTCTGAAAGTATGTTTTTTTCCTTGATTTGTTTTCCGTCGATCTTGTTTTCCATGCTGAGCACCAATGCTACCGACGCCAGGAAGGCAGCTCCCACACCTGCACCCTACTTATCGACCCATCAACTCATGAACCGGGACCAACGGATTTATTACCCTTGATTGATCAGAGATGTTATGCCTCAGAACATCCCGGTGGCGCCGACTGGGATTGAACCCAGATCTGCTGGGGTGACAGGTAATCACGCTTACCACTACACCACCGGCACCGCTGACGTTGATATGTATGGGACATGTATGCAAGGTATGAGTTGATTTAATTTAGAAGTAAAAAATTCCTTCATAAAGCAATTAAAAATGAGCTCCTGAACTACATGTTTTTATTAAACCGGGAAAAAAGTGGTACTTTTAATTTTAATCGCTCCATGTTTCCGGGTATGTATGTTCATCGTTCGTAATGATTGATTGTCCTGGAAGGAGCTCGGTGGCCATCTAGCGACAGTTTTTGCTTACTAAGCAAAAGATTGTGGGTTAAATCTTTCTTTTTTTATTGTGGAAGTTTTTTTGTTAGAAAACTAAGTGGAATATTTATACTGAAAGAACTTAATTGGAAATGTACGAAAATAGTTGTATTATCGGTAAAATATCACGAATGATCGAAATCATAGGTTACTTCAGGATAATAAAACCAAATCA
Source organism: Ochlerotatus camptorhynchus (assembly GCF_037179485.1). Lineage (NCBI taxonomy): Eukaryota > Metazoa > Arthropoda > Insecta > Diptera > Culicidae > Ochlerotatus > Ochlerotatus camptorhynchus. The sequence continues at coordinate 1,861,965 of NW_027040500.1, forward strand.
TCCACTGTTGATTCAAGATGCTGAATTTTGGATATTGCGCTTTTTTGGATCATCTTCCACAGCAAAATATCAGTTGGATTATAAAACAATTTAAATGGAGGCATTTTATCTGCCAAGTTCATGTCGGTGTACCTTACCACAAGCTGATTTTTTTTTTTTATTTCAATAAAACACACTTATACACATTTGTTTTTAACAATTTGCATCATATTCACATTGATTGTCCAGTGTGCGGAATTATCACCCGCGTGAAACAACCTCCACGATCGATCGCGTAAATGACGGCTTCTGTCGGCAGGCATTGACTGTTTTCGGCAACCAAACAAATACTGGAGTCCCCTGAATAGCGCGGTGGATGGTACAGTCCACCCATCGCTATTTTTCGGCTGTACTAGTCATCTACACAAAAACAGCTCAATCGGTTGGAGGACAACCGAGAAATAACGGTGAGTGTACTGCTGTTCGTGGGATTCCTGTACGTCAATTTCAGTGGATTTTCATACCACTATACACAATTGAATAAATTTACATAGTTCCTTAGTGTTTCAGCTTCAAGCTGACTTATTTTTTTAAGACAGAGAGCATCTTAACTAAATTGAAATGCTCCTGTTTTCGAGTTGCCGATAATAGAACAGCTGCCTGACATGCATTTTAAATGGAGAGGCTGCCAAACAAAAAGAGGCTTTTAACAATAGTCACCCACACCTGAGATGTTTAGAGCGTAGTTAAAACAAGATAATCGTTTTTGACAATTCCACCGACTAAAATGGATAGAGCAGCTAGAAACAAGCACATGTAAACAAACAAACACATTGGTAGTATGCGCTACGCAGAGATAATCGCCATAAAAGTGCGGAAGCTGCTTAGATTGACGAGCCGTCACTGAAATTATTATCTTCTAAATTTAAAATCTTATGTAGAAAAATGACAACCCCTCCCCCTCTCTGTAAGAATCGTAGACACCCCGACGCCCCTCCTAATCCTTTACATAATTTGTGGCTGGCCTCTTGAGTGTCATTCCATTATCGCATACCTATATGCATCAAACATTCCATAGTCATATGATCCGATCAAAATTCCTTAACTGAATCTAGCTAAATTTGTTAATGCTGCATTGTTGCATATCACATAAAAAGAAACTCAACAAGCAACTCAACCCGCGAGGATAAGACAGTCTGTGTAAAAATTCCGCATCGCCACTTTCTTCCCACCATTTTAGTGCACTATCGTATCCATCTCACGGAAAAAAGGGGTCGGATCCTCTTCTTCCCGCGCTGCTGGCTACTATGTATGTAAGCCGGGTGACACGACGAGTGACGGGCAAAATTTCGCAGATGTTTCAAGAACACCAGACAACGGCCACCACCTATAAGTAGTGCATGATGCGGGCACTCCCGGAGGACCAAGACGAAACGGAATGAAAATGATGATCGTGGCAATATGCCAATAAATTGCACATTGCTGTGACATTATTCGTTTGGATTAAACGCGCACACGGTTACACACGTTTTTCTTGTTGGTATTTGAGTGGACTTCGCGCCCGGGGGGATACAGGAAATGGGGTCCAGTCATTGCTTTTTTTTTTTTGATGGTATTTGAGTTTTGATACGAGGATATAAATATTTGAAAACTAGTTCGAGCCACCAAATCTTATTCTGCTTGGGAAACCTCTTACCTATATAAGGGTAAACCAGAACCAGTGAATAACATTGCCAACGTGGTCGTCTGAGTGTAATAGTTGCCTTCAACCGCAGCGGCAAACTCTATAGCGATGATAGTGATACACATGTGGAGTAGGATTCAACGATGCAATTTGCATATGTGCAGTGGCATCTCAGTCGAGGGAACGTGTAGTTTGTTTTCTATTTCGTGCTCCTTCGTGGCAAATTTTGATTGCTTTCAACGGAGTTTAACGAGCAAATGCTATACGAGGCAATCAACAGACGAAAGGGATTTGAAATTGGAATAATTTTCATTTGGTCTGTTTTGACCACGGTTTGCGTGAGACGGCAAATGTTTGGCTGAGCAGGGTTATTAACTGTGCAATTCGAATAAGGGGGAATATTGAAGAATTTGTTGATGATTTACCGTCGCGCGAAGGGTCTGCTCGGACACTTGAAGACATTGAATTTGAATATCTTCGACAAAAACTATTTCTATTTCAAATAATCCTTAAGGGGGTATTCCCAATCTTTTGCCTTTTTTCGGCCTGTTTTTCAATTAATTTTTTTTCAAGGAAAATGAATAGTAATGCGCCTAACTCTTTGGGATTCTTGTTTATTGAACATTAAAGTTTACAAATAAAATTTTTTCGACACAAAAAAAGACATTATTGACGTCACAAAATGGCGGCAAACAGACCCCTGTTCGCCGCAAACGCCTGGACGGGCGAAGACTTTTCTCTGGAACGGCTTCATCTGAAACAGATTTCGTGATGAAATTAATAATCTGCATAAGATTCTCTGGAGCTTCTCCCGTTGGCAGCAAAAAATCTTGCAAATTAACAAAATGGCGGCCATATGAAAAAAACAGGCGATTTTTAGCCCGCTTTTTTGCAGCTTTAAGGTGCTTCAAACAATGTTAAATGTTAATATTATAGGCTGAAAGTGGGAGAAGCTCCAAAGAATTTAATAAGGAACAAAATGCGCAAAGATTCAAGTCAATATCTCTTATAGTTTCTGAGAAAAATCTTCGCCCGATAAAAAAAAGTGGTTTCGAGAAAAACGCGTTTAAAGTTTTGACATTAGTTAAAACCATTTTGGGGGTTCTTACCATTAGTCAGCTATGCCTGGACACCGAATTCGCTGATCGGAAAACGGCTTGGGGGGATGAAAGTATATAGTCTAAAGTACAAAAAAACGTGAAAAAAAAAATTTGATTTTTTGAAAAAAAAAGATCGGGAATACCCCCTTAAGCAAGTTACGAGATTTGCTTTACTTCTTACACTCTTGATATAAATATCAAATAGGTGTTGTAGGAAAAGATTTGACTTAAAATCTTAATTCCAGCCATGTTCTCGAGTGACCAACCATCACTCACAACGGTTCATCACGCAACCACGTGCACTCATTTTGTTAACATAAGTAATTGTACCGTCAAATTGAGCGGACACTTTGTCATCGTCTTGTTTGCTTCTGGTTGACTTTTTTTCTGAACCAGCCGGAAAATATTTCGCCGCCCAAAAATAACCGGAATCATCTCAATCACAATGTACAACCTTCACGTTCCTGCACAACTGGACACCCTCGGTCGCTTGCTAGCAGCCCTGACCCGGTATGGTTTTATTAATTCATAAATTTTGTATGGAAATTAAGTTATACGAGATCAACGCTGGAAGGAAGGAAGGAAGGAAAAATGCGCTGTGTTTCACTTTTCGCCCTTCCAGTAGACTTCTGGATGCGACGACGATGGGAGGGAAAATGTAACGACAGGCTGTTCGACTTCGCGAGGGATGTGCTGCTACGCTGATGGCCGAAGGGTGGATCAAAGCGAGAGAGGATCAAGGCACAAATCCTGAGGTGGATTTTTTTAAATGGCTTGCAGAACTGCGCTGCGGACCCATACTAACTTGATTACCTACGATGTCGTCATCATTGATCGTCGAGGTTGCGCGGTATTTGGAGCAGAGTTGGCCGTCTGCCAGCGGTAAGGAAGAAAAAAGGTCATGAGATCTACACGGAAGGGAATAACTTCATTTTTCTGTTTATTGACTTTCAGCGGAGCAGGTGGATGGGTGGTGTTCGTGGAATGCTAAAGCCGATGGCAGTCAGTTGATGGTGACGGGTGGATAAAAGTTAAGATAAACCGGTAAAGATATGAGTGTGAGTAAAATATACAAGGAGCGAAAAACTTACGCTCGGTTGAGGAAAGAATATATTAAATAAACATGAACATTTGCATAACTGAGAATTAAATAACCTGGCAGTACACGGCAGCGGTTTCACGCTACAACTGTTGGGTAAAGTTTACAGGGAAAGTTATCTCTCCCAATTGCTCGAGACGACGTACTTTTATTGTGTGTTGAACATAATTTAAAGGATTCTTGAAATCTGCCAAATTTATTGTGCCGCCGCTTACTGAATTCAAGTCAAGGCGATAATCATCTCAGTACGATTTTCCATGACATCGTTGCCCTGGTTGGGCATTTCGTTATCTGGAAAGATCTGTTTAACGGTTCTATTTTCACTCCCGACTAGAGAGGTTATTTATTTGTGGCGATGATGGCCGAGCGATGGAGGGGAAATTGAGAAATTAATTTTAGAAAATAGGCGATGTAATGAAGCGAAAGCGGAAATTGAATACTTTGGCTAGAATGGTTTTCTGACAAATCAGGGTAGGAATGTTTATTGTGAAAATTGGAATGAAATGAATAAGATTGCTCCGGTTGGAAGAGCGTAGCATTTATCGATTAATGACCGAATCCAGGGGCTGGAAAATTAATATAACGTAGTGTTACTGTACTATAACAGAGAACATTTTAAGTTTAGCATCACGGTATAAATTTGAAAATTACAGGGAATTGTGGGACATCTATGTAAGCTTCTATGAATACTGGGTGTCAGAATGTTTGTTTAATGATTAAAAATAATGTTACTGCTCTCCCTGCTAGAAGTCTCATCATATGTCAACTTACTTTATCATTAGATCCGACGCATTTCCACTCTATGGCAAGTCTGTGGAAAAAAATGTCGGGAACTTGGACAATTCATCAGGCAAATCACCATGTTTGAAGTTTCATTAGATGCGTATTTTTAAACAAATCATGTTTGCATTTTCAAAATATAGTATTACTTGTCCCGTGGTAGCACACCTGTAAAAAATCAGTTGTGAAAATGTATATCCTACTCGTTCACAATCAAGTTGCCGAATATTAATTTACTTGTTTATATTTCGACCATTATTTTGTTTTTGTCCAATAATTAAATTCATTTACAATTTCGCTATGGCATCCAAAATCCTTCAAAATGAGAGGTACGTAAGTAGGGTTAATTACAGCTTTGACAAAACTTTTATCTATTATCGTCACAAGGGGTAAGCAAAGTCGAATTTTTTGCAGATATATCATGTTTCAGAGCTTCAATTGGGTAACATTGAGCTGAGAGGAAATGCTATAATAATATCAAGATGAAGCTTTAGTGTGATAATTTATTAGCTAGAGAAAGTTCTAAAGAGGATAGATTGATAATTACGTAAGAGTACGGCAGTGTGAAATTGAACAGAAGATGCAATTGATTGAAGGGCCATTAATGCGACAGTACTAATCAAATGCCTCCCTTGCCTAGCTCACTTGATAAGTGAGGGGTTAAAGGCAAAAGCGTGCGCGTTCTACTTTCTCAATACTGCCAGCGGCTGTCGAATAGTTCTAGCGACGTTTATCACTATCTAAAGCCTCTATCCCATCAAGTGCGCATTTGATAAGTATTGTCGCATTAATAGCTTCTGTTCAATTTTCACACTGCCGTACTCTAACGGAACTATCAATCTATCCTTTTCATAACTTTCTCTAACAAATAACTTATTGCAAATCTTCATGAGTATTGACACCACCCTACTGCTTCTCTCTACGGCTATAATTAAGTTGGTCATGACAAGAGAAGCAAACAATAGGTAGTTGAGTAAAAATGGCCCTTCATTCAACTTCAACTTCTGTTAAATGTTTGCACTGCCGTACTCTAACGGAGAACTATCTATCTATCTTTTTCAGAACTTTCTCTAGCTAATAAATTATCACACTAATGCTACAAGTTAATATTAGTATAGAATTTCCTCCCAACTCTGTAATCGTAAAATTCAAGTATGAAGTAACAAACACTTTGCTAGAATTTAAAATTGTGTGCTCAAGGACTTTGTTTACCCTTGACGATAATAGTAAAGATATTGCCGAAGCCATCGTTTATCCAACATGTATTATTGTCAAAGATTTGTTTAGATTGTATTGTATTTATCAACGTAGACAATTAACTTTTGTTCATGTATTTAGATTTCGTCAATGTTTAAACCTTATACTATTCATACGTTGATTCTGATAATTTTAACTTTATGTAGGGTGGAGAACGGTTTCGGCTCTCTCGAGATCCTATTCGAAGCATGGAGTAAATAATAACTTACACGCTGATTTTGTGTAGTATGATGCTTCACATCATTGAGCATTTTTTGGATAGATTTATGGTTAATTTTCTTTAGAAAACCCCGTGCTTGGAATGGGGTCTCGGGGGGGCTGAAATTGTTCCCCAGGGGATCGTTTTTTTTTTTTTTTATTAATTAATTACACTCTAATGATGCCCTAGTCTCAATATCATCTTCAATCCATGCAAAGTAGGGACTGCTATTATTCTTTTTCCGTTGAAGTCGAACAGCTTCGTAGCATTCTAGAACACCCCAGTCGGTATCTACAATCATATTTTCCATCGCGTCATTGGTCTTTCTTTCAAGCTTCGGTGAAGCGGAAGAGTGAAAGAGCACTCAACTTTGATAGTTTCGTCTTTCATGAAACACATCAACAAGGGTTTCATGACGTATAAGACGGAAAATCAAGATATATATATGTGAAGCATTTCTCGTGTGAAAACACTTGAAGATTACACGTAATATGTTTAATTTATCTTCCATCAGCATATATATCTAAAAAAAAAAGTAACGAAACTGGGACATAACACATATTAAACACATTGAAATAGCGGTGATAGATTTTCGGTGAATGGGATTGAAAGCCATAAAGAGGTTGCGTTTAACGCGAAAATTGACGTTACTTTCATTGAAAGCGATGAGCAAAGCAACGACGAAAAAATCCACTGCCTGCCTTTCGTTCTAAGCGTGCTTCTTTTTACCCTTCTTACAGCGAAGGGTATAGATATCACTTGAAAAACCGACTATCGATCCGAGGCCCGGAGGGCCGAGTGTCATATACCATTCGACTCAGCTCGACGAGATCGGAACATGTCTGTGTGTGTGTGTGTGTGTACGTGTGTATGTGTGTGTTTATGTAACGAAATGAATGCGCTCACGTTTCTCAGCAACCACTCAACCGATTTGGACAAACTCGGCGCCAAATGATAGGTCTTGGGGTCCCATTGAACGCTATTGAACGGTTTTGGAATCGGTGAACCGGTTCCGGAGATATGGCCGGAATAAGATCCGGTGAATATGGGCCTTCACGCTGGATTTAACGGAAAACGTATCAAAACCATCATGCGTCACATCAAATTACTACAGAATTCAAAAATAAGATCAATGCAAGTCGTGTTAAGTGTTCCAGACCACATTGGACACACTTGGACATGTTCCGGGTACCCCGGGGAAGTTGCTTGAATATGAATTGAATTAAAACCCATTAAATCACATTAAAATACGATGATAAGGTGATTAGTAGCCTCACCAAATAGACTACACCCGGATATATTCCGGGTACCCCCAGGCAGTGGCGTAGCGTCACTGGATGACACGGGGGTGGGGGGCTTGGTCACTGATAATGACAATAAAATAAATAAACTTGAATAAGTAAGAAGGGTCTGATCACACCATAGGTGGATAAATTCGGGTTTTCATTTTCGTTTTGTGCTGTTAGTCTAGCTCGGCGTTATAGAAATGATGCGTTGAACAAGTTTTATGAAAGAAACAAAACTCGAGTTCATTTAAGAGCTTCCAGAATGTAGAGCCATGAGCCATTGTTTTTTTTCATATCACAAACATTTATTTGGTAACCCTCCCCTTGGCTAGTTTTTGCACCTTGCTGTTGGTGGGCGGGCTTAATTTCATGCTTTATAGTGGAGTGTTGGAGACGGTAGGTTTATGGTCGGCGTTGCTGGCTCATGCCGCGATAGAATGGCGACATGGGCAGGCGATGGGGATTACTAGGCTTCCCCTCTCTGATAAACCGCTGCATGAGAGAACCAAAGATCTAGTCTAGCAGTGATAGTATCACACTTGTTACTCCTTTTATTGAGAGCCGCGTCGTAGTACGCTTACGTATAGGCACTGACGTTGGGTGTGATACTGGCGGGTTTTGCCGCAAATCACTCTTATTTTATTTATTTTTTACGCAGATAGATTTATTTGGCTTTGCAAGGGAATTATACTATTGAAATATTTCAGAAAGTGCCCAACAGTGCTCCTTCTATTTGCGTGACAAGCTTTCATTGTTGTTTTCATTGAAGTATTACTCAGAAAACAATGTTAAACATCATTTTTGTACATGGTATTGTAACTAATCTTATATGTGCTTCATTTTGATTTGGGATAAGTGTTTGAAATATGGCTCGGGATTTCCACTGTGGTGTGCTTCTATTGTGACATACCCATATGTATTTTTGTGGGGCACATAGTGGAAACGTGAGAGCGTAGTTGGAACATTCACCCTATACAATATACAATTTAAAATTAGCTTGGAAACTAACTTCAAAGTGAAGCATTTTAGTCACTTGAAGGTGTCATCTGGGACGAACAAAGATATAAGATAAGATATGTAAAAGCCAGAAGTACTTGAAACACGTTAAATTGTAATTTAAAAGCATGGGTTATGTAGGTAGATTAGAGATTTCAGTTATTTATTAAATAAACTTCAATTATAGAATTCAGAAAGTTAATTAACATAAGAGATAGGACGCGGGGGGTCCGCTTAGGGAGGCGACTAGCCTATGAAGTTGTATAATAAATCTTCCTATTTAGTGTATTTGTTAATTACAGACAATGTCAATAGCGAAAGTCATATCTTCAACCAGGCGCTTACGAACAAGTGAAATTTTAGGAAAGATGTGTTAAATATGTTGATAGGTTTGAAATAAGAATTAGGATTGTTGTGCTTTAGTTTTCGGTAAGGTATGATGTGTCAACAAAGCCCTTTTGAGCAAATTTTCAAACATCAAATTGATTGAGTGATTTATTGAAAGACATTGCGTTGCGAAAATTGACAAGTCATACATCTAACATAGTAGTAGTAGCAGTGTCGCATAATCTTATCACAATTGCTGCAAATAGTGCTTGAGGGGCCAGCAGGGTTGAATACGGATCAAAACTAACATAACTACTAACACTAAAATGATCCCGGAACTAACACTTATCCATTGCACTTTTAGCTATTTATTAGTTTTATTTTTCTACTAAGTCATCTATGCTTCTTTCTATTGTTTGGATCAAGTACAACTAATACTAATCTACCTTTATGTATGTTTTACTCCCTTTTAACCCATTATCTTTATGAATGGCGAATCATATGACGTGAGACACGTACAAGCTGGAACTCAAAGAATTACTTCGAACAGGATGTCAAACAAATTCAGGACCAATCCAAATGAGACCAGAAACCAACAAAGCATCGGGGAGTTATATATTCTGGGAGAGGTATTTGATAAATAATCAAAAAGTGGTAAGTTAAAATCAGAGCCAAGGATCATGAGAGGTAATTGTCAATAATTCATTAATTAGTAGAAATCTCGATAACTTTTTCAAGGGAGCGTATCGGCTTTTGTAGGCGGTGCGTTTGGTCGTCGATTTGGCTTAACTGGCACTATCATCAGATAGGGGAAATTTTCCTCTACCTGCTGGTGGCGTTGATAAGCGTGTGCGAGCTGCCGGTTGCGCCGGATCGACGATCGGATGCATTGTTTGCAGGAGCTGGTGCTTCCCTTTGAAAAAGTAATCGAGAAATAACCATATTATCCTGTAATTGATATTACTATTTTTATATATCAATGAAATTAGTCATGACAGAATAACAGATGGGGAAGGACAATAGACACAAGTTGACACAATAAACAATACAAGTGGGGGTTAATACACAAGACAAAATGACAAAATAAGTGACGACAGAAGACAAGACTGGGACAAAATCAACATTTAAAAAAAAAAAAAGAATGCGCAATTATATTATCAAAACTATTTGGATCAGCACAAAAACAACAGTGACCAAATGGGCACCATAGCCTAGGAACGTCTGTGTGTTGATTTAAAATAGAGGCTCATAGAAGCAAAATTTATCAATAAAAGGGGTCCAGTGTAGAGTTTTAGCAAGTTGCTGCCACTGGATCACTACAAAAAAAAAAAAAAAAAAACAAACATTTATTTGGTAACATATTTAAAATAGCGTTACAAAGACAATCGAAAAATTCTACATTCAAACAGTTAACAGTTATTTGTTACACAAAACACTACTCTGTTCTTCACTCTTCCAAGACTGGTGCAGGTGCTAAGTATCATCGACTACTGGATAGTCGATAATTCCTTCTCCATTCTCATTACTGTTGCCGAAAGAACTATGGGAACAATCTTCGGGACCTCCACCAATCATCACAATTCATTCCATTCCGTGACTAAACGGTATTTGGCAATCTTGGGACCTTGGGCTTCTTCCAGGTTACGGTTCAGTGGAACGGCAATATCAATGATGATTACTTTCCTGGTGCCTTTACCGTAAATTCATAACGTCTGGGTGGTTGTGATTGATTAAAAGATCCGTCAGTACGGAGCGGCCCCAGTACATTAGGAACCGGTCATTTTCCAGGACAGGAGACAATCGGGTTGGTATCGCTGGAAAAGGCAAATTTTCTTAACGCGCATGTTATTGCTATTGCATGTATAATAAGATCATAGTGTCGACTATTCCATGCACAATATTTATCTGGTCAGGTGATGGCTGTTTGTTAAACTTATTGGTATTTTTTTTTTCAAAAAAAAATGTATTATTTTTATTTGACTCTTATAGGTGAACGATTCCAAATTGGGTCCATATTAGCCTCAACAAATTTGAACTCTTTTGGTTAGAACTCACATGGCTTCTTCTTCTTCTTCTTTGCATTTCAAACTTATTGCTTGTCACATATTAGTTTATTGCGTGCTCTCAACTTAGTGCTCTTTAGATGCACATCCACAGTTATTAATTGAGAGCTTTCGATGCCTGCCATTTTTGCATTAGTAAAGGGTGTCCACGATGAAATTGCCACACTATGAAATTGCTCTAACTTTTTAACCGTTGGGTAGAATTTAATGAAAATTTGGGTGGATTTAGTTCATAGTGCATTATTTCATCCTGCAAGTTTTAAAGTCCTGTGATCAAAACTCGCGGAAATGGAGTCGAAAGAACAGCTCGTGCGTGATAAAATCTTGCGCATTCATCACGAGAACAAGGATCTCTCGCATCGTTCCATCGCTAAAACGTTGGGAATCGCGAATTCCACGGTGTCGCGAGTGATTAAGCGGTTCGAGGAACGGTTGACCACCGATCGGAAGCCCAGAAGTGAAGGAAAAAGTATTCCGTACAACACCAAAAATCACAACCGCGTAGTTGGGGCCTTCAACCGAAATCCGAACGCCTCCGTTAGGGATGTGGCTAAGAAGCTGCACCTAAGCCGAAGTTTTGTCCAGAAGGCCAAAACTAAGGCTGGGCTTCGAACGTTCAAGGTACAAAAGGCCCCTAATCGCGACGAGAAGCAGAACAAGTCCGCCAAAACCCGTGCCAGGAAGTTGTACCTCAACATGCTGACGAAAGTTGAATGCTGCATCATGGACGACGAAACATATGTGAAGGCCGACTTCAAACAGATACCCGGCAACCTGTTTTTCACGGCCAAGGATAAGTTCAGCGTTCCGGAGCATGTCCGCACTCAGAAGATGTCCAAATTTGCGAAGAAATTCCTGGTTTGGCAAGCCATCTGCACGTGCGGGAAGCGGAGTGCACCTTTCGTGACCCAGGACACGATGAACGGACAGGTGTACATAAAAGAGTGCCTCCAGAAGCGGCTGCTTCCTCTCCTGAAGGCCCACAACGTCCCAACAATCTTCTGGCCGGATTTGGCCTCATGCCACTACTCCAAGGACGTGCTGAAGTGGTATGCGGACAATAAGGTCAATTTCGTGCCGAAAATGTTCAACCCTCCCAACACTCCGGAGCTCCGCCCCATCGAGAAGTACTGGGCGATTATGAAGCAGCACCTTCTTAAACGACCTAAGGTAGTGAAGACAGTCGAGGAACTGAAGAAAGTATGGGTTTACATGCAAAAAACGGTTGATTCACAGGTTGTGCAGAATCTTATGGCCGGGGTTAAGGCCAAGATGCGGGCATTTGCGTATGGACTGTAAATAAAATACGAGTAAAATGGTAAAATGAAGTTTAATAGTTATTTCTCAATCCCTGAAAATTTGATGGCAATCGGATGAAAACTCGAATTTTGCGAATCAATTTTGTGTGTGGCAATTTCATCGTGGACACCCTTTATAGTTGTGTGGCAAGTACAATCATACTGTGCATAGAGAAGTCGACCCAAAAAATTTCTAGACCGGAACCGGGAATCCAACCCAGCCATTTCCAGCATAGTCTTGCTTTGAGCTGTGCCTTTACCGACTGAGCTAAGAGAGGTCCCTTACTTGCAAAATGTTTGCATTTATCGTAAATTTTTTTTTTTTTTTTTGTAAGGAAAATATCAAAAATCGGCATGGGCATTTTGAGATATTTTGGATTTTATTGTTTGCTTAATTTTTACTTAAATAAATTAAAAACATTTTTTTTTTCCAGAAAGACATTATTTTTCTCTAATTTTACAAGATCCAAAATGGCCGAGTTTTAGGAAAAAATTGAATAATTGCCCATAACAAACAATTGCGCAAAGTTTCATATAAATCGGAAGAGTTTGATTCAAACATTAATTTGTTTTCGCTAATTTTCCTGGAATTGCTCAGATTTTATGTTTGAATAATTAATTCAAGTTGCTTAGAAAAATATAATTTATGCACCAACAGCTTTCACCATGTTTTTTTTTCTTTTCAAAATAAACCAACTCAAACACTCCATTCATTTCCCGGTCGGTTAAATTAACACCGTCAGCAGCTCAACTCAATTAACTCGGAATCCACACATGCCAGTACTACAGCGGCAGCACCTCAGCGATAACCCAGGTTAATTAAAAGGATGACTCCCGGGAGGGCTGTACAACGGCAATTTCACTGCACTCGCAGCACATTTTTATTTTCGTTTCTCTGTCCTGCACCATCACATCACATCGTGCTACATCATTTCCACATTATTTTAGTTACCACAACCGCAAGCCCAGCATCGTCATCAACTGAGGAAAACTTTTATTTTCACATGTTCGTTAACCAAACTTGGCGACAATTTTTTTTCTGTTGGTCTCGTTGAAGACTCCCCCATCGAGGGACTTGCAACCAACAGCGGTCTCATAGCCGTCATAGCGGTGAGGATAAACTTTTCGCCATTACCACGATATTCTAAAATAATATTGAAAAAAAAAAAAACAAACCTGGATGCTATGGGGTCGGGATCATAACTCTAACCAAATTGTGTGTCGGCTGAACTCGCGTGCGGATCCTATTACGCGGGAGATCCTTCCGGGTTCCGTTCCGCCGGCGCACGTTGCCGTATGGCAAATTTATGCGGCAACGGGTGAGTTGAAATGTTTTCCCTTGGGCCAATCCTCGGTCCACCGTCGTCGGCACTGAGGTTGTGATATATGACAATGTTCAAAGTTTGGCGGGTGATTTCCTGTGTATGAGGAAGGGAGGGGATGCAAAAAGGTTGGAATTATTGAAATAAATTTCCATATCCTTCCAGTTGGTACAGTTGCACAGTAGGTGTTCGTAAACCAAACAAAAAATACGAGTTTTAAAATGGTCAAAATTTAAAGGTCGATGCTCATAAATGTATGAACACAATTTGAAGATTATTATAACGAATTAATGGACATCTAAACATTTTGATTGACATTCTAAATGGGCTCAATATGCATTATTTTAGAAATAAAAATTTACTCGCCTGTGGAAATTTGTTTAAATTGTTGTTTTACAGGGTCAGAGATAAATATTGTTTGATGTCCCAAACCGAATACTGGCAGCTCCAGATATTAGAGACCAAATATGGACATCGCTGACAGTTGCTCAGACTTACCCCGTAGACCGTTTGCCAAAGTTATCCGGAAGTGAAAAATACTCTAAAACCCGGTTTATACGTTTCATGTGAGTTAATTTAACTGCCTTGAAAACGAATTCAAAAAGTTGCAGTTTGAGTTCATCACAGTTCAAGTGGATGGAACACTGCATTGAATCGACTAAACCGGGCTTAACAGGTATTTTTCACTCGGAAACCGTTCTTGCGTGATAATAAAGTGCAAAACATCGATTCAAGTTCAAGTTCAAGAAATGTTAAGTCATAGAAAAAATCATAAAATTTCATAGCTGTGCATACATTTTTGAGATAACTCTGGTTGATACTGCTTAGCTTGTTTTGACTGATTTATAAACGTTTGACATTAACACAAAAATCAACATACCCAAAAATGTAGACTTAACAAATTTACATGTCACAGCTTCGCTTGTTTTGTCGTAGGACGATTCAAATCAAATTATTGTACGATTTTGACCACATTATTCTACCGTCGTACTTCCAATGTGCAGCAGCACCTGACAATATAAACATGCTAATATTAAAACCTGGCCAAGTGTGTGCTAACGGCTCCTTTTGGGGTACTAAAATGCCAACAAATTTGCCTACTATCAGAGTCATTGGGTTCCAAAGTCAGTAGGATGGCATGAAATAATAGCCCAATAATGTCCCTCGGAAAAAGGATGTTTCAATTAGGGACACGGGCCATCACCATTTCTCGGAGTGACGCAAGGTGTACCATTAGAAGGTGAATCACTCATTAGCTTTTTTAATGTTTATCCTGGGTCTGTTTTTTCTGACTAGGTTATTCTTCTGAAGTGGCAAAATTGCCGATGTAAATCTTTTTAATTAGCAATTAAGGTAACATTTAATGGTGCTATTTGCTTTGCTCGATTTGGGTCCCATTTGGGGTTGTACTTTGAAATTGCAAACTTTAGTATCGAAATCGGAGCGGGGGATAATTTCCGGATGACTCCTCGCTTTGGGATCGCACTTTTAGCACTAATGATGCTTTTTAATGTCAAACAAATAGTGAGTAAGCGTATAGGACGGTTGACACTAAAATCACGACCGTGTCAGATGTGCTGCAATTCAAAATTCTTTCTTGATCCTTGTCCCGGGAAAATGTGTATGTGTGTGTGTGTGCACATTGTACTCGTATAATAAATGAACTGCTTCCTAAATCTCACTCAACTTTCTCTTGTGCCGCTCGCACTTGTTAATGTCTGGGATAGCACTCCTTGCTCAACAGCGACGTGATCTATTTTATTTCAGTCTCATTAAATCTTACCCGGAAGAAGTGTCTCATTTTTGCATGGGAGAAACATGCAAACAGTTCAAGCACAATAGTCACTCCTAGCTCGGCCTTTGACGACTGTTGGGTATGTTGGGCGGCTGCTGCATCTGTTTTGGTTTCGTCTCGCTTCCATTGGATGTTGCATGTTGCATCTCATACCAGAGCTGAATGTCATTTATAGCACCGATGTGGCAGCGAATGGTATTTTTATTGGTGTTAAAAATGCACTGAAATTTAAATAGTTGGATCTTTATGCGATTATTTTGGTCTTTTAAATGAGATTGTGGATTGATTGAAAAGTTCTAGCAACCTTATTAGTATACCATGGGGGCACCGAAAGGTTGATGAAATGCTTTTATAGTATTGATCTAATTTAAAAACGTTTGATTGGTTTTACTTAGGACGAATATTCTCTTGACCACAAAGCATATTTTATTAAATTTATAATATCGGTGTAATTATTTTTATTTTATTTTTCTCTTTCCAGGTATGTTATGGATAATGATGAATATACTGAATGCAGGTGGAGTTATACGTATATACAAGTAAGAAAAAGAAGAATATTCTCAGAAAATTAATAAGGACATGTTCTTAATTTCGGGCTGGTTCAAAATGACATTACACGCTGCACATTAAAGGTCGTCCGCAAAAAAAAGCATGCACACTACATCAATCCAATCATCGTCGTCACAACTCGCAACTGTCCCTTTGAAAATGTGTAGCCGGAATACCTGAACTGATTAATACAAACAAAGGCCACCCGTTCGGGAAAAGCGGGAATCAGAAAACACCGGGAGAAATGCGAGTAAAAGTCAAGAACTCATTAGTTCCATCGGAAATTCATATTTGTTTTCATTTGTATGAATGTAGTTTTTACAGTCAACCGTCCTGATTGAAGAGCAAATTGAAATCATGAAAGTTAAATAGTATTCACCATCTTCTCAAAAAAGATTTCTCATGGTCATTAAATGATTTCAATATTAATTAAAAAATAATCAATAGTGGTGAATTCAAGCTTCAATTTCATGTATAGCTTCGTATAAAAATTAACGAAATCAAAGCTTCATTTGTTTCAAGTAAATGGATTCCCACCATACATCAAAGTAAGAAAAATAAACTTTCAAAGGTTTGGCACGAAAAAAAATTTGCCCTGGACAAAATATGCTTGTTTACTACACGTTGTTTTAAATACACTCAGGTCTTTTTTTACACGGGGGATACGGTCCGTGTAAAAAAAAAACCGTGTAAAAAAAAACCTACGAGATTTTGATTTTTCGCATGCTTAAATGTTTTTAAAAAATCGGATTTTGATGCCATTTGTAATTAAAGCATGATATGGTCCATATAGACATATTTTAAAAATTTCTGTATTTACACCAAAAATTGTGATTTTTTTTTTTAAGTATGCCATTCGATTACAAATAGCTTGAAACGGATAATGTGATTGGAATCAAGTCGATAGGTTGTATCGTTGTCGAGAAATCGTTAAAAACGTACCGTGTAAATCGTGGAAAACCGTGTAAAAAAAACCGTGTAAAAAAAAACCGCGTAAAAAAACCGTGTAAAAAAAGACTTCAGTGTACTACAATTATATAAAGGAATTTACATATTTTCGTTAGTCTAAGCAGCGTCCACACTTCTATTGGCATTTTCTCAGCGTCACGCATACTTATGACGTGTTTGTTTGTATACATTTATCTGCTGCTTGCTTCTCTATCCGTTCCGATCGACAGAATTGTCCAAAACTGTTTCAAAGCGTTTTTACAACGCTCCAAACTTCTCAGGTGACTGTGACTATTGTCAGCAGCCTCTTTTTCTTATGCAACCTTTGCATTTGAACTGCGTGTTAACCAGCTGTTCTATTATCGGCAACTAGAAATCAGCGGCATTTTGAAGTATGTATATTTACTTAAAGAAAAATCTGGCATAACATGATTGCTCAGTCGTAAAAAATGTTATCAGATTGAAGTTGAAAGACTCATTCGTGTAAATACATTCAGCGAAGTGTTTTGATGGGAAAATGCAGTGAAATTAACGTTTAAATTTTGGTTGCCGAAAACAGTCAATGGGTGCCGAGCTGAAATTTACCTTAGTTCTCTTAAGAAATATCTATAGAGGACTCGATAGATTTGAATGCTACAGTAAGATATTTTGTATTATTCCATGTTGATCGTATTGGCAATTAAACCTAATTGTGAAAAAATGAGAAATTTGTCTCAGAAATTATTTTAGAAAACTTTTTTCCCTTGATTTGTTTTCCGTCGATCTTGTTTTCCGTGCTGAGCACCAAAGCTACCGACGCCAGGGAGGTAGCTCCCGCACCTGGACCCTACCTATCGACCCATCAACTCATGAACCTGGGCCCAACGGCATTGCTTCCCTTGATCAGAGATGTTATGCATCAGAACATCCCGGCGACACCGACTGGCATTGAACCCAGACCTGCTGGGTGAGAGATAATCATGCTTACCACCAGGGCTACTTCCACTCACTTGCTATAAAAAATTGTTTTTCCGAATGATGAAAACAATAGATGTTTTAGTGATATTTTTTTTTTCCTTTGGTTTGTTTTTTCCGTCGATCTTGTTTTCCGTGCTGAGCACCAATGCTACCGACGTGCCAGGAAGGCAGCTCCCACACCTGGACCCTACCTATCGACCCAACAACTCATGAACCGGGGACCAACGGCTTTACTTCCCATCCGAAGGAAGGCGTGATCAGAGATGTTATGCCTCAGAACATCCCGGCGGCGCCGACTGGGATTGAACCCAGGCCTGCTGGGGTGAGAGGTAATCACGCTTACCACTACACCACCGGCGCCGTTGTTAGTGATAATTAGAACTTGTAAGTTACAAGAAGAGGTCGTGAAGTATGTGTTTGACTCATAAAACCTGTCAATTTCGCTTTCAGAGCGTCACAATCAGCGATCTTATGATTCGCGAGCGTTCACTCAGAGTGTGCGTTCACGAATCGTTTAATCGCTGATTGTAACGCACTGAAAGCAGTATTGACAGGTTTTATGTATCAAACACATTCTTCACGACGCCTTCTTGTAGCTTACAAGTACTAATTATCACTATAACATCTAATGTTTTCATAATTCGAAAAAAACATTTTTTTATAGCCAGTGAGTGGAAGTAACCCTGCTTACCACTACACCTCCGGTGTCACTATTTTCGAGGTCTCACACCAAACAGATTTAAGGATTACGGACCATCAAAAACCTTCACTATTTAGGGAATACAAAAAAAAATTGGTTGGAAATCAATTTTGAAGACATTTTCGAAGGTCTCAAAATGATGGTTTTATGATTCCAGATTTCAGATTTTCAAGAGATTAACATTCCAGATATTTCCAGAGTTGCCAGATTTGAAAACAAAGATCATGGTTGGGTTGGGCTGGATGTGGATGAATAAAATTTCCAAAAAAATGAAATTCTGAGGAGAATAATTCTTCTTCTAGTGATAATTCCAAAATAATACCGGGGAAGATTCCTAGACTATTTCGTATCCAAATCTGTGTGAATTCCTACAATCTGGATCTGGAGGAGGCTAAATTCAATTTTTTATGCATCTTTAATGTGGTTCAGAGGAGTATTTTATGGGAAATTTGAGGTGAATTTCCAGAGTCAAACCAGACAAACTGATAGTCTGATTTCTGGAAGAATTCCAAGGGAGTGTATTTTCAAGTCAATTGTTAGGAGAACTCCTATAGCATTGAGAGAAGACTGCTTAGACATTACTCTTGCATGTTTTTCGTCGAACAAGCATTTCCTTGCGTTTGACGTTTACACACTTCAGCCATCTTTTGTCTGTGAGTATACCAAGGGGCATCTGAAGAATTTTCTTAGAAAATTTCTAAAAAGATAATAGAGCGAACTTGAAAGATCCTGCCGGTCTGTAAGAGCTGATAATTGATAATTGAGCAAATTTGTCAGAGTTATTAGGTGTATGTATAATTTGAAAAACTCACTTATTTTTACATCTGGAGGTCAGTGGAGATTTACAGTTTTATGGATGGGGAGAGGGAGAAGGAGGTTTGAAATATGATTTACGATACAAATATTTTATTATTCCTAAAACATGAACTTATTCCTATTGAACTTGATATCAGCAGTGTAATTATACTATTAAAAAAAAAACAAACGTAACAATTCAAACTAAACACAGGTTAATCCAACTTACAACCTAAAGTTCATATTCGTCAAGAAAACATATATGATTTTCATAAACTTAAGAACGCGTTCAGCCAAAACATCTCGAACTGGAACATTAGGTTGTCTACCTCGAGTCCGAAGGGAATCGTACAACTTGGATCTGACTCCTCGGTGCTCAGCACATGACCAAATAATGTGATCTGCGTGCTGGTAACCTTGTCCACATTCACAGAGATTGCTGTCCCCCAGCCCAACACGGAACAAGTGAGCGCTTAGCGAATAGCGATTGGACATTGGGCGACACATCACACGAATGAAGTCTCGACCCACTTCCTTTAAACCAAGGATACTTCGACACCTAAGGGATTATCGAATATAGCCATCGTCCCAAAACTCACTCCATTTATTTTGCTAGCTGGCGAGTCACTGTTGACGATAAATGAAGAAAAAAATCGTTGTAGGCGATTTGTCGATCGTTTTTTTTTTTTCTTAACTCTTTATTTGTTCCAAATTCAAAATAAACTACATTTCATTTTAACCTAGGTGCTCCAGTTACTACAGTAACTTACCAGCCTTAATTGTTATGATATATATCTAAGTGTTTTTACATTGTTCCTGCCTTGGCAATTCAGTATTTTAAACAGGTTTTTTTTTAAAACCTGCATGTCAGTATAACAATTGAAATCTTAAAACTAAAAACTAAAACTAGTGTCGATCGTTAATATCGCCTTCCATAGCGCCCACCATAGCAAGTGAGTCCACCATCTCATTGCCCGGAATCGAGCAATGAGATGGAACCCATGCAAAGGTGATAACAAAAGATCTTATAGATAAAGCACTTAGACGCTCTCGTATTTTCATGAGAAAATACAAGAAGTGCTTTACCGGCCTCATAGAGCGAATAGGCTCGACAGAACTGAGACTATCCGTAAAAATAAAGTAGTCATCTGATGCAAGTGAGGGGATAGTTTCTAGCGTATCTTGTATTGCCGCCAGCTACATATACGGAACTAAGAGCTTAAAGCATTCGAGAGGCGCTATGAAATTTGTTGTAAATACCAAAACCAGTGGCCGCCTCTATTAGTGATCCATCCGCTGAACGATCTGACGGAGAAATTGCTTTCCAATCTACTGAAATTTGTCCATGAGCATTTGGGGAACTTGCTAAAAGAAGAATGTTTCTTCACGCGCAAAATCAATATTTCCGTGGTATTATTAGATACTCGAATAAAAGTTTTAAATATAAATAACCGGGAAGTTTATTAGGTTTAAGCCGTCTCCAAATTATAAGATACAAATGCACAAGCACAAATGATCGGAGGACCCGTGTGTGAGAGAAAATTTGCAAAAAACAAAAAAAAAATGCGCTCTCCCAAGATTAGATTTTTGATTCACATTTCAAACAGCTTCTTAATAAAGGTAAGTTTGAACTTCAGTGTGGACAGGTTTCAAAATCGACGGAGAAAAAATCTCAAATGAAGTGGTCAGGAAGTGAAAAATCTTATTCGAGTTTATTTGAAATTCTTATGGAATTCTTCGCAGCATTACCTTCAAATACTCCTTGGAATGCTTTTGGAATTATCCACACGATTTCCATAGAGTTCTCTTGATGTTTTAGTGAGAAATACATTCGAATTCTCTTTAGAACATACTTGGATTTCAATTAAATGGAATTAGTATTCTTCTCATAATTATATTGGAGATTTCTTCATAATTCTTAACTCTGAGTTTATGATTTACCTAAAATTCTCTTCATAATTCGCCTCCATTTTTTTTAGCATTTCCTAAGTGCATCATGCTTTGGAATACCGTGGGATTTTTCCTTATAATTCGATTGGAATGCCCCTAGAATTCTATTCAAGATGATTTTGAGATTCTCCTCAGAACTACCTAAGTCCTTAAAATTAATTGTTCAATGGTATCCTCGCAATGTCCTTAGAATTCTCCGTAGGTTTAGCCAGGAAACCGAAGGTACTCAGTATTATACTGTTTCCGTACAATCCTTATTTTTTTAAAAGAAGTTCTCCTGGCCCCACAGTTATAGAACACCCACAATTATGGATCATTTCCATTTGATGGACACGCTAGACTAACTTTCCTTAATTGTTTTTAGCTGTTCCATGATTGTGGGGTCAGCTTATTTTTGGTGTTTAAGAATGTGAGAAATTTAACCCTCAGAACGTTAATGTTTGTGTAAGTCCCAAATTCCTCAAGATTCATCTTAGTCCGAAATTTGTTCGTGATCTTAACATTTAGGGTAAGTGTTCCAGCAATAGTGGTGTACCTATAGTTGTGGTATGGGGCTTTTGCATACTTGAACTTTAAATTAGCATAAACATTACGGAAACAATTGCCCATTGCTGCGCTCTGCCATACTGCCATACAATGAAACCACTGGAAGCGGATTTCGTTCTGTAGGAGGGCGCTTATTGGATAGTGTTTGTTGGGCTGTACCTTTCGACTATAGTTTTACGAGGTTTTGCATAAGCAACAAGAATCCTTGGCTTTGCAAAGTTAATTCGATTGAGCCTTGTCAAATAGATTAATAAAAAAATCAAAAAATAGATTGACGCATAAACATTATATGGAAACCGTTTTTTTATTTTATTTTAACTAATCATGTTTGTATTACTTCATGTGTGAAGTTAACGATTTACATAGTTAAAGATGCTTAACGTCAAACATAATGTTCTACTATAGATGAGTAGATGAAAGTATAGAGTTGATAGTTCCGCTCCTTTACCAAACTCCCCCGTTGTGTAGGGATGGTGAGAGGAATCTTCGCCCACCACCACCTACACTCTATGTACAATTTTCACAATGTCGTACTCTAACGGAACTATCAACTCTATACTTTCATCTCCTCATCTATCGTATAAAATTACCACTTTAAGTCTGATAGTTGACGTTGAGCATCCCCAACTATGTTTTATTACATAATTTTTAAAGCTCATAAACATAAAGATAATTACTGCCTGGGATTAATCACCATGGACATGTACTAATTTGATTAGATTGGCTTTTTTCGGTGACGTTGAAAATAAATCAGCACTTATTTGCGTAACGCATTTCGGTTTACTTTGCTTCAGCCATCATCAAACGCAACTTGCTAACTTCAAGCTTTTATCTTGGTCTGTGACAACAATACTGACATATCAAGCTAAAAGGTCGAAGTTAGCTAGTTGCGTCTGAGATGATGGCGAAAGCAAAGTAAGTCGAAATGCGTTACGCAAATAAGTGCTGTTTTATTTTCAACGTCTCCGGAAAAAGCCAATCCAATCAAATTAGTACAAATTGATAATGTTTGGAAATTTACGTTCAGACTACAGATTTATAACATGTTATAGCACTAGCTTGATGGTGGTTTCTGTGTTGCAATTATTTGACAACCGTTATAATATGTTATAACTCTGTAGTCTGAACGTGGTATTAAGCTAGCTTTCTTTAAATCAGTTGCTGTCGAAGTTGAGCCATTTCAATGCGAATTTCAGATGGACAACCCTATGGTGCCTTTTTTGTGCAACGCGATGTCTCAAATGGTTAGAGGCGTTATGGAAAGGTTCATTATTATTGACCATCTGAACGGTGTACATTCAACCTGAACGACGTCTCGACTGTAGTATAATGCAACTTCATATGGATGCTGTAGAATTTGTTTCTTCTATGGCTTTACATTTGGACTATTATTTGGACATGATTCTTATGCTCGGTGATTTCAATCAACCTTGGCTTATCTGGTCGCACTCAGGTCAGGGACTTGCATATCCAGATCCAATAGCATCTGTTACTACTCCGGCTAGCCGCTTGCTTGTGGACGGTACTGGTTTTCATGGATTGAGGCAGATAAATCTAGTTCCCAACTTTCAGTCTCATTTCCTAGACTTGGTGTTCGTTAGTGAAAATTCACTTCTTGACTGTACCGTTACTGAGGCGCCTGATTATTATTATTATTTAGCTTTATTAAGGAGGCTTTCAGCCTTGGGCTGGTTCGCCTCCAACTGAGGCGCCTGATGTCATCGTTCCTCGTGACAACTTCCATCCTGCTTTGGATATTTCTATCGCAAATAGATCTCAACTTCACTTTGATGAAACTTCGATTGTCTATCGTCTCAACTTCCGGAAGACTGATTTACGTTTGCTGCGACGTTCCTAGTCCGAGATAGACTTTTTTTTTTTTTTTTTTTTTTTTTATACAGGGGAATCTGCTCCCAGACACCTGAGAAGAAAACTCAGGGTGTGGGGATGGGAGAAGTAGCTCTCCCGACCCACTAAACCTTACCCTGTGCTCTAGGCCCTTGCCCTCCCCGGAACCGTCCGAAAGCATTACGTCATGGGAGGGGGCCGGTTGCGCTATGGCGCATCACTAGGTGTTGTGTCCGACGTGACACTCGCTACTGCACAGTGAGCAGCTGTGCAGGGCCTTCCTCTTGTTGCTCGCTGTTCGTTGTTCGCCTGAGTTCTAGAGCAGACGTGATAGCCAGCCAACTGTCCAGGGCCCATACAGGACAGATGTGACCGCTTACCAGCTGCGTGTGCTAAGCACTCTAAGAACCCGGCGTCACTCCTGCCTTTGCACAACGAGGGTTTGTGCAGGGCTTCTCAACCTCCTCTTGTTGTTCGCTGTTCGTTGTTCGCCTCGGTTCTAAGCAGACGTGATAGCCAGCCAACTGTCCAACAGGGTAGCTTAGGACAGATGTGACCGCTTACCAGCTGCTTATGCTAAGCACTAAGAACCCGGCATCACTCCTGCCTTTGCACAACGAGGGTTTGTGCAGGGCTTCTCTGCGGTAGTTCGTTTAGCCGCAATATCTCTCCCTTGGGTTCGATAATTAGCGTTTCCAGGGCACACCACGAGGAGGTGAACTACTTCATGCCCGAGATAGACTGGAACGTGTTGAATGACCTGGAGATCGACATAGCTGTCGATCGCCATAATTGCTTTCTGCGCGACTGTATTTCTGCTTCTTGACCAAACAGAATTTTTCAATTGCCAGTAACAACTATCGCCGCAACAACAAGCTTCTCTACCAGCGGTATGTAATTCGTACTGAACGCAATCTGCGAAGCAATGATTCTGGTCGTTCGTAAATACTAAAAGAAAGGAAACTGGTCTCCCGTCGAAGGTGTTTCTGGGCAACGACGTAGCATTGACAACTGAGGATAAATGCAGGCTTTTTGCAAGGCACTTCTCGAGCGTTTTCTCGAACGACTCACCATCGCAAGTTGAAATCAATCTAGCAGTCCACGATGTGCCAACCGATGTCGTAAACATGGATGTTTTTACTGTGGATGTTGAAATGGTTCTCTCTGCGATAAGGAAAACTAAATCTTCTTTTTCACCCGGACCGAGCGTTATGCAATCTGCTGTGCTGAAAAAATGCTGTGATATCTTAGCCACAATGATGCAATGATGACCCTGCTTTTTAATGCAATGTGGAAAACTACCGTGGGATTACCTCGCTCGGGGTCGAATCGAAAGTGTTCGACTCGCTGGTCAATGAGAGATTGTTTGGTTCCTGCAAAAACTACATTAGCACCTGCCAACATGGCTTCTTTCCTGGCCGCTCCGTCGAAACGAATCTCGTCAGCTTTACGTCTCTCTGCATGGAAAATGTATCTAAGAAACTCCAAGTGGATGCCATCTACTCAGATCTTAAAGCTGCGTTTGATAAAGTTGTGCACGTCATTCTACTAGCAAAACTGGACAAAATTGGATGTTCTGCTCCCTTCTGCAGTTGGCTGAGATCGTACCTAGTACAACGGCAAGTTACTGCCTGCATCGGAAACTACTCATCTTACTGCTTCTCGAACAGTTCCGGAGTTCCACAGGGAAGCATACTGGGACCACTGCTCTTCTCTCTATTTGTGAACGATGCAACGTTTATCCTGCCTAGCGGAGGTAAATTGTTTTTTGCTGATGAGCTGAAAATTTACATTGCTGTTCGCAATGCTGATTACTTAGAATTACAAAAGCTTCTTGAGCTGATTACTTAGAATTACAAAAGCTTCTGGAGCTGATTACTTAGAATTACAAAAGCTTCTGGAGATGTTTTATGTTTCGTGTGTGCGCAATTTTATGGGATCCTTTGTGTTTTAAAGCTCTTTACTGCTCGTTGGTGCGCTCATTGCTTGAGTTTGCGTGTGTTGTCTGGAGTCCCTACCAGGCAGTATGGATTGTACAGCTTCGAGTCCAACGTAGATTCGTCAGATACGCATTGCGCCATCTTCCTTGGAGCGACCCGCTTAATCTACCACCGTATGCTGATCGCTGTCGTTTGCTGGGCTTGGATATTCTTGGTGAGCGGAGAAACGCATCGCAGGCTGTCTTCGTTGCCAAAGTTTTGCTTGCTGAATATGATGTGCCGGAGTTACTGGCTAAGATTAATGTATATGCACCTGTCCGTACACTCCATCCGAGAGCTTTGCTACACGAGGAAGCGCACAATACCAATCATGCAGCTAACAGCTCTCTTGTCGCCATGATTCGTCAATTCAACGTGGTATCCGACCAATAATAAATAATAATAACAATATTGCACAGGTAAATGCACATTTGATCAATATGATCGCAAAAACGGAACAACTGGACGTTTTTTGGCACAGGTTATTGGTCGGCGTAATCAGAACTATTGTTGGTTGTGAAAATGATTTGCTGCTTATCGCATGGCAACGCCAATGCAGAGAGAGGTTTTTCGGTAAATGCAGAATATCTTTGAAAACATGAGGGAAGAGTCAAGGCCCAAGCGTAATGACAGCGGAACGGCAGTGGTAGCGGAAAAGCCCGATCTGAGTAAGCCTATTTGTCGGATTGAAAACTAGTTAGAATCAAATCGAGTGCGGTTAGGCATCTTGATGTCATTTGTGACAGCGTTTCCGTTCCGCTTCCGCCCACATTGCGTTTGGGCCTTCAGTCGTAGTGCGACGTCAGATCTATGATGGTGTTACCCATGCAAGCGGGTTCGAAAACTTACAAATTTTGAATGAACTTATTCAGTGAGTTCGAAAAATCGCATTCGCTTTCCAAGTAGACAAGGATCGTCGTTTGCAGGAGAAAATCGTTCTGCTCAAATGATAAATATTTTTAAACGTAATCCGAAAATAAACACATATTAAACTTGCAATTTCTCGTTGTAATGTGAACTCACTGAGAGAATAAAATGTTAATGATAATAAAACTTAAATTATTTTACCATGTCTGCGGTTGTCATATGGAGTTCCAGAAAGTACGAAACTGACTAATGCATGAGCAGTGCATCCTCAGGTTCGGTTGCAAAAGCAAGAATAATCACTGCTCTGTTATTTTACAATAATTTATATGTAAAGAGAAAGGATCGTCTACGGGTTGATTTTTATTTGGCTGTGAAATTATGAACACAAATTGAGAGCTTGGTGACATTGATTAAATATTCCTATTATTACTTTTTTGTTGGGGGGAGTTGAACCACTGCGTCCATTATTTGATCTTTTGTGGTACCCCTTACTTAGTAATGAGTTGTGAGCAGTAGTTATTCATTATTATATTATAATATGTATTTATAGCCCTAGGTCTATTCACATCCTTCGTAGGTAGTCGGTCATATGGTCTGTAAAAATTGTATTAGTATCAAGTTCTGTTGTAAGTGCCATGAGTATGCTATTCTTGATATTTTCGAAAGCTTACCCTGCTGCTCATTTTAAACTAACCTTAATTTAAGCTACGATATAATAAAGCACATCACGTTGTAGCTTCTTAGGTTAAAATAACGAAGTTTTGTAAACTGGAATTTTTCTGAAAACCGACTGGAAAGTCAGGGAAAGTCAGGGAATTTTATTTTCGACTTTGAGTCGACACCCTGTTTATGCAAAAGCACCACTTTTTTAACTAATTAACATAGTCATCGGCCATAATTGTTATTTATGACAGACAGAAATTTTGATTTTAACATTCGTGACGTCTATTGAAAGTCGGCCGATCGACAAACAAAGGGATTTTTCAAATAAACATTAACTGTCTTGGAATTAAATGGATTTTAGAAATTCCTATCAGAAAATTCAAGAAATTTCTTCATGATTCTCATTTCGTATTCTTAATGATTCTCGCAAAAATTTACCTAGTTATCCCCATGATTTTCTTAAAAATTCTCTTGGAATAATCTTAGACATTTTTTGGTATATCTTTTAGAATCTAGACTTCACGGAATTCAATGAAAAGTTTTATCAAAACTCCGTACAAATCCTTCTCCAAATTCTATTGCGAGAATCTATTGAAATTTTTTTGAAGTTCTCTTCGGAAAGCTCTTGTAGCTTTCATAGAAAAATGCAATTAGACAGTAGGTTGGGGAATACTCCTAGTCAGATTAGTAACTTATTTGCTGGCTTCTTTTGGGACGTTTATACAGTTTACGATGAGAATGAGAGATATTATCTATATTTTTCGTATCTCCCCTAGTCAATGAAGAACATCGCAGTTAATAATTTAACTCTCAAAGAAATTATACGTGGTCTTGAAATCTTGGATGCTTCAAATGGTGCTGGACCGGATGGTTTACCACTTATTTTTTAAAATTTTAATTGTTTAATTCATCTTTGGAGTCGAGTGTACTTCCTCCGATTTGGATAGAATCATTTTTAATTCTAATTTTTATAAGTGGTAAAAAGTCTGATCTACAAAATTACCGTGGAGTTGCTGTATTATCAAGCATTCCGAAATTTTTTGAATCCATCATTAATGACAATGTATTCTTACATATTAGGACGGTAATAACTAGCGAACAGCACGGATTTGTTACAGGACGATCTACAACTACCAACTTGATACATTTTGTGTCACATGGTTTAAACTCAATGGATAAAGGAAATTATGTAGAAACGCTATATACTGATTTTAGTAAAGCATTTGACAGAGTTGATATACCACTCTTCTTTTAAATTTGTCGAACCTCTTAATGGAATCCCTTTATGAAGAGCTTTGAGTGTGTTGGTTTATTTCCTTTAAAGTGGTGTTGAGTACTTGGCACTGATGAAGTGCCAAGTAGTAGACGAAATACTCGTATCTGTCAAAAGATAAGCAATTGTAACGGAATTTAAAGGAAATAAACCAACAACTCCAAGCTCTTCATATCACTCTTGCTTCTTAAGCTATCCAAATTAGGCTTCAATCCTAGGCTACTGAAATGGATCGAGTCGTACTTATCACGGCGGACGCAACAGATAAGATTTGAAGGAAATCTGGCCACCATAGTTTATATAACATCTGGTGTGTCACAAGGTTCACATCTTGGTCCATTACTGTTTATTTTAATTGTCAATGATATAGAACATATTTTGAAATTTCTTCATGTTTCTATATATGCTGATGACATTAAATTTTTCATGAAGATATCTAAAGCACCTGATCTTCAAATACTTCAATATGAAATTGACGTTTTTACACATGGTGTAAGAAAAATTTATTAGAACTAAATGTTAATAAATGCATTTCTATATCGTTCACAAGAAAGCACGCTGTAATACACGACGCAATTATTCTTGGCCAGAAAACAATTAATTAATTTAGCTTTATTTAGGAGGCTTTCAGCCTTAGGCTGGTTCGCCTCCGGCCAGAAAACAATTCAAATATCCTATCAAGTCACTTTGCTTTGCTGATCACTACTATAACATTATCTACAAAGCAAGCAACATGCACGGGTTCATTAAAAGATTTAGTTTGCACTTCAATTATCCCTACACAATCAAGACACTTTACGTCGCATATGTGAGGCCTCTTCTCGAATATTTTAGCATAGTTAGGGCTCCATATAATGATACACATGTAAACCGCATTGAATCAGTTTAAACGCAGTTCTTGTTGTTTGCTCTAAGAAAATTGGGTTGGACGAGTTTTCCACTTCCATCTTTTGAATCGCGTTGTATGCAAATTAATTTAGATGAGCTCAAAAAACGAAGAGGTTTCGCAATGATTGCTTTTATAAACGATGTGATTTCGAAAAGAGTCAACAGCCCAGCGATATTGGAAAATATTAATTGTTATGCTCCCACTCGCTCACTGCGGAATAGTAATTTGCTTAGCATCAACAATCAAAGAACGGACTATGCTAAAAATAGCCCATTGAATAGAATGGTGTCTTGCTATAATACATACTGTGAATCTATTGACATAACAATTTATAAAAGTACGCAAAAAAAAACTTTCTTCACGAGGTTAGCTAGGCATCAATAATAAAATATAAATGTTATGCAAGTACTTGAAGTAAAATTGTAACTATTAGCGTTTAAGTAAAATTGTAAAATGGTATACACTGATTGACGACAAATAAATAAAGAATCCTCTTTGTAAATTTCTTGATGATATCGTAAAACTCAGAAATTTACAAAGAAATTTGGAAATATGCTCAAAATTCCCTGTGAGCTCTTCTCTTTAGAGCTTGCTCGCAAATTAATTTAAATTTTCATGTGGAATTCCCTTAAAAATGTCAACAAATTAGCTTTAAATTCAGCAACAAAAACTGTG
Organism: Ochlerotatus camptorhynchus; assembly: GCF_037179485.1. Lineage (NCBI taxonomy): Eukaryota > Metazoa > Arthropoda > Insecta > Diptera > Culicidae > Ochlerotatus > Ochlerotatus camptorhynchus. The sequence goes on from NW_027040500.1 coordinate 1,891,789, forward strand.
AGCTTCTGTCAGAAGTATTTTCTCTTGAAATTATTATCGATAACCGGAGCTCTCCTCAGAAATCTCTTTGATGGTTTGATTTACATTTATGTGATTTTTTGTCGTAGTTGATCATTAGTATAATATACCATTATGTCTATCGTAGGGTTCACTTGAATTCTCTTCCAAATTCCGTTAAAATGCTCCCTTAAATTTCTTCAGATTTGCTTTCGAAATCCCATGAATTCTTCTCATAATTCCCAAAATAGTTTTGCCTACTTGGAATTAATTTTTAGTTCTCCTTGCAATTGCAATACTTTGTAAAATAATCTGGAACTTATATTTCAGTTAAATTTCTCTCTCCGCTCCGAGTTACTCTTTTGGCATTATATTTAAAAAAAATCTAAGTTATTCTTCAAAGTGCCAGAATTTTGAAAGCTTGTCCAAGTCCAAGAGTCATGATTCACTTTTTAATCTGAGATTTTTTAAATAACGCTAGGTTTGAGATTTCGATCAGTTCAAGAATGCGAAAAACTGGCGTTACCTTAACATATTGAAAACAATTGGCGTTAACTGTCTTTAATACATAAATTTCGAACCGGGGTTAGGAAAATCATTATCAAATTTAATTCAGCATAAAATCTCTGACCATGCCTTCCTTCGGAAGGGAAGCACAGCCGTTGGCCCCGGTCCATGAGTTGATAGGTCGACAGGTAAGGTCAAGGTGTGGGAGCTGCCTCCTTGACATCGGTGACATTGGTAATTGCTGAAATTAACCATCCCGGTATTTTTAACCATATTAAGTTGTTTATATGAAACCGGAAAAATACGATGGGCACCAGGGAAAATCGCGGATAAAGGGGGATTTAATGTCTTAAACCCAGCGACCACCCTGTTACACGTACCTCCCGTTCGTTACTACCAAAGTTGTTTCTTCAAATACCATGCGCCTCCAGCAATAACTGGTCGGCTCTCAACAAATATGGCATCGCATTCTCCTCCTGTTTGAAACATACGATGTAATTTTATAGAATACAACCACCATCAGTTTGTTTATTTAGGTTCGCTGTCGGTCCACGAAGGTCATGAAATGAATAAATCCGAGGGCTGGTGTTCTTTTCCTATGCATACACACTTTTACATTGTCGATGAGTACACAAAACGCATGTGTATGTATAGGTAAAAAGCAAACTAACCACACATCATAAGTCCGGACCCCCAAAACTCAAACTCATCTTGATCCACAACCAAAGGAAACTGAACGAAAAGCGTGAGTGATTTTAACGGTCGTCATAAACGGGCAAACAAATCGTGGGCACTTCTCGTATTAGCCAAAAAAAAAGCGTGTGTTTATTCAAATTAGTGCAAATATTTGAACCCTGTTTATTGCTTCTCACGAAGTATCACAACGGTGAGATTATTTCACTTTTCATGAAAATTTGTTTGTGAAATCTTGCGATTGCAATCGTGGTTCAAAGCGTAGAAGTTCTTCAATTCTCGGAATGATTTGTGCCTCGAACTCGTTTCCTAAGAATTGTATCAACCGGCTTTATAGAATAGCAATAGAAGGTACTTAGACCATCGGAAAGTCAACACGCTGCAGCCAGACCGAGTACTCCTGCATAAGCATAGCGTCGACTTCCACATCCGTCAACTGAACCAAACGGCATCAGAATAAACTTAACCCCCTTTGCGCTAGCTATTCACTGATACACAATGGCTTTTTCCAACCCTTCGGTGGTAGTCGGTCGGTCTGGATCGGAGGTAAGAAAAAAACTCAAAACAACAGACTCATCACCACCGCCACAAGGATCGGAACTCCCTCATCTACATCAACGTTCGTTGCTGGGACGGATTCAAAGGATTATCACGACTGCTGCTGCTGCTGCTCCTCCAGATTGGGTTGTAATGGCGAGGGGAATCGGGAGCTGCTGGAAACCTTTATTTACTTCTTCATCGGTGCGCGCATTCACAGCATGGCTCCGAGAATAACGTGCGCACAGCGTCACTGATCCGTACTAGAAAATTAATTATTTTAATTATGTACACGTCAGCATCTCACGTGACTCGACACTACTGCCTTGTACCGTGTGTATGCGTTACTTGCTGGTAGTGTTGGCGTGACGTTGCACCGATGATGGTTCTCTATCGATTTCTTTTTTGTTGCTATCCCCATGACTGCTTTTACGTACGTTCGAGTGCAATGTCTGGAAGGGTCCTTCAAGAGCTATAGAGAAAGAGAAGGCGACAGGCTTTCGTGCTATGAACATGTCAACGCATCTAGATTTTGAAATCAGTAGTGTCCGCTGCTGACGGATCTATTCAGAACGACATCGAAACAGGTGCTCAAGAAGTGCTTCACATCGACACAAAGGGGACGGATTTTAGATTTTCATGACGGCGTTGAACAGAATCAGCACCGACCGGCATTACATTGTAGCGTGTATTTGGACCTTTCATTAGCTTGCCAACACTAATGGGACGCCACGGACGACGACGACGACGACGTGTCAACGTGGTAGGGATTTATCCGCAAAATTAGCCACGGATGACGGTTTCTGTTGGTTGATTCATTGTTAGATTGGATGCTTGTGATGGCTATATTGGGAGATAAGCCGTGATCTTGGTGGCCTCAACGCTGGTGTGAATTTTGTTTTGAAATAGACCTGCCCCTGTGGACCAATACCTCACAGGTTTTTTTTAAGTTCTTGGCTATTTTATAATATCATAAAATTGAATTAACGCTTAACACCATGCCTTAAATCAGCTTCATTTTAGCACTTTTAATGATGTAAAAACTTTAATAAGCTCTACTAATACTTACACGTGAGTGAAAGTATTGAAAAAAGCCCTTTACAGGGCTGATAGCAAGTCACTTTTTTCAAGCCAATCACTAAAAAGTCTCTTTTTTTTTAAGCCAAGTCACTAAAGTCACTTTTTCTTGTAATATGTCACTATTTCAAACTTTTTTAAACGTGAATTCAAGATTGATCATTCTTCTGGATAGGCCTATATTTCTTTTTTTTTTCTTTTTTTTTCCTTTGGTTTGTTTTTTCCGTCGATCTTGTTTTCCGTGCTGAGCACCAATGCTACCGACGCCAGGGAGGCTGCTCCTACACCTGGACCCTACCTATCGACCCATCAACTCATGAACCGGGGACCAACGGCTTTACTTCCCATCCGAAGGAAGGCGTGATCAGAGATGTTATGCCTCAGAACATCCCGGCGGCGCCGACTGGGATTGAACCCAGGCCTGCTGGGGTGAGAGGTAATCACGCTTACCACTACACCACCGGTGCCGTTACCTATATTTCTGTTTCTATTTCTATTTTTCTATTTTCTATTTTTGAACAATTCGAAGTTGACGGACTGTTATAGAGATTTTTTGCGTTTAATCGTTCTTCTCTATCTACAGGGTGTCCACTCATTTGGCTAAATAAAGTTCCCTGAATTTTCAAGGTTTATAATACAAATTATATTTATGAAATCCTTTAAAAATATGTTTTTAACGCAAACGTTTTTAAAACATGACAATCAGTTTTCAAGAAACAGCTTTAGCTTAAATCCATTAAATGTTGAAGTTGAACACTTACTTCATTTTAGTAAGTCTAAGATCACAACATTTTTAATGTCTTGATGTTTCGTACTATCAAAAATGTGGAAACTTTAATGAAGCTCTATTAATCTCAGAAAACCTAAATCTAGAGATCTTTGGGGGAAATCCCCGAAACTTTAACCCAGACGTTTGAATTGGTTTAAAAATCTATAAGCGTGAGTTTAGACAAATTCAGGGTAGTCCCATGATGTGCTGGAATAAAATCAAGAACCCATAAGATGTTCCGAAAGATTTAGTACAGAAACCTTCAGAAAATTTATGAAAACTTCAGAAATATTTCAGGAACTTAACAGAAATCCAGAGAATTCCAGGGAAGTTTAAAGGTGTTTACGAGAATTCCATTTATTTTAAATCAGAACTGAGATCTTCATTTGAGTTGAGAGTTTTAAAGAAACTCCGAGAACATGAAGACAGATTAGAGAACTAAAGGGCCATTCAAAAAATTTCAAGAAAATTGCAGAAACTGGAATTTCTGGAAGCTTTGGTTTGCTCAGAGAAAATTTCTGGAACGCAATGAATGAACATCCGGAAAATGTGGAAGTATTTCAACGGAGATTTCTCATGAAAATTCGCTTGAAGTTTACTATCGTAGGCTTAGGCTTCACATGAAGTCTAAAATTCCTCAGAACTACCATGAAAGCAGGTTGCAGTTGATGTTTTTCTCATAGATTTTTTTCCGGAGACGAACCAGAGTTCGGCTGAAAGTCTCCTTAATAAAAATACCTAACTAACTTCTCATAGGTTTTTTTTTCAGAACTCCCGAGTAATGAGGTCCATATAAATAATAATAAAATTTCACGAGCCTTAAAACTGTGCAAGGAATTTGACTCCAGATTCTTGAAAATTTCTTGAAGTATTATATCTTTTCAGTTCAGAATTTATAAAATTTGTGGGAAACATGCATATTCTAAACCAAAAAAAAAAAAAAAAATTGAAACCTCTGAATTTAAAAAATCTATTTATTTTACTGAAGATTAATTTATTCTTAATCTATAAAGTTCAATGTGTGAATGAAAATAGCTAGGAATATAAAATGCTTTTATTTTAAAATGCATTCTTAGTAAGAACATTATTAAATTTTCTGAATAATGATAAGATTCCCTGAGACTTCCAGGTATTTTCAGGAAAAATAAACTTCCCTGAGATTTCCCGGTTTTTCAGGTTTTTCTATGTAGTAGAAGTTTGGAGGTTTAGTCATTTCGCTCTATTGAATCTTTCGCTCTAAAACAAAGAATTTCGCTCTAAAGAAAATTAGTCGTTCTGATGGCATACAAAATATGTAAATGTTTGATGTTTTAGAGCGAAAGATTCAATACAGCGAAATGACTTTTTTTACAACTATTAGTCACTATTTGGTCACTTATTTCTTCAACATGGTCACTAAAATCACTATATTTGACAGCATTGATCGCTATCATTGTCATTGTCACTGAAAGAATTGAAGAACGGACTGGCTATTGACATGGTTTCCCTTGAAGATTTATTTAGCTCGAGCGAGCAACAAAATATTTTGTGTCCATATCGCCGATCATGGTCGTTATTTTGCAGCACTGCGGTTGATATAATGCTTAGGGAAGATGCATAAATGACGTTGTATTTTAGGGTAACCAGCCATGTAAAAAAAGAATGCTTAAAGGGGGAGGCGGACCATCGTTAATCCTGGGATTCGGGATTTTATTTTTCGAAATCTCAGGAAATCCGTTTATTTATTTTCAAAGCTTAACGATGAGTATGAACAGTAAAGGGTAGTACATATTTCAGTTCATCACATAGTTAATGTATCTAGAAATCAAAAGCGATGTACATTTGTGCTTGTATCGCAGAGTAATGATTTGTTTTGGAGCAAATTTTCACGGAACTTAATAAAGAATCACTTAGTTGACGATGTTATGATGTATTTGAGAGCAGTGAACACAACTGTCAAACCAAGCGTTAGTTTTACTGTCAACGCATCTAAAGAAATCACATTTTAAATAGTACTTTCTCGATCTGGTTTCTCCATCCTTGACATGTTACTAAAGGGTGTCCACGATGAAATTTCCACACACAAAATTGATTCGCAAAATTCGAGTTTTCATCCGATTGCCATCAAATTTTCAGGGATTGAGAAATAACTATTAAACTTCATTTTACCATTTTACTCGTATTTTATTTACAGTCCATACGCAAATGCCCGCACCTTGGCCTTAACCCCGGCCATAAGATTCTGCACAACCTGTGAATTAACCGTTTTTTGCATGTAAACCCATACTTTCTTCAGTTCCTCGACTGTCTTCACTACCTTAGGTCGTTTAAGAAGGTGCTGCTTCATAATCGCCCAGTACTTCTCGATGGGCGGAGCTCCGGAGTGTTGGGAGGGTTGAACATTTTCGGCACGAAATTGACCTTATTGTCCGCATACCACTTCAGCACGTCCTTGGAGTAGTGGCATGAGGCCAAATCCGGCCAGAAGATTGTTGGGACGTTGTGGGCCTTCAGGAGAGGAAGCAGCCGCTTCTGGAGGCACTCTTTTATGTACACCTGTCCGTTCATCGTGTCCTGGGTCACGAAAGGTGCACTCCGCTTCCCGCACGTGCAGATGGCTTGCCAAACCAGGAATTTCTTCGCAAATTTGGACATCTTCTGAGTGCGGACATGCTCCGGAACGCTGAACTTATCCTTGGCCGTGAAAAACAGGTTGCCGGGGATCTGTTTGAAGTCGGCCTTCACATATGTTTCGTCGTCCATGATGCAGCATTCAACTTTCGTCAGCATGTTGAGGTACAACTTCCTGGCACGGGTTTTGGCGGACTTGTTCTGCTTCTCGTCGCGATTAGGGGCCTTTTGTACCTTGAACGTTCGAAGCCCAGCCTTAGTTTTGGCCTTCTGGTGCAGCTTCTTAGCCACATCCCTAACGGAGGCGTTCGGATTTCGGTTGAAGGCCCCAACTACGCGGTTGTGATTTTTGGTGTTGTACGGAATACTTTTTCCTTCACTTCTGGGCTTCCGATCGGTGGTCAACCGTTCCTCGAACCGCTTAATCACTCGCGACACCGTGGAATTCGCGATTCCCAACGTTTTAGCGATGGAACGATGCGAGAGATCCTTGTTCTCGTGATGAATGCGCAAGATTTTATCACGCACGAGCTGTTCTTTCGACTCCATTTTCGCGAGTTTTGATCACAGGACTTTAAAACTTGCAGGATATAAATAATGCACTATGAACTAAATCCACCCAAATTTTCATTAAATTCTACCCAACGGTTAAAAAGTTAGAGCAATTTCATAGTGTGGCAATTTCATCGTGGACACCCTTTAGTCCCAGCATGTTAATAGATATTAGCATTACACTCGTCTTCTAGAGATTGATGTTTTTTCTCGACCATTTCACTCTATCGTGCGCAGCTGAGTGAGATAAATTTACTGAAGGTGAAGATTACTTTTGACGTAGGACTACGCCTTTCTTTACTATACTGGGGTTCACAATTCGAAATCTGGCATGTAACAAAAAGTGGCAGTTTTCAAACGCATATTTCTAAAATGCGTTCATGGGAAATGAACGTGCTTGCTTGCTTACCATAACCTGTGTAGTACAACAATTCTGAAGAACTTTTTGTTATCAGAGAAATATATGCAGGGCTCATTTTTAGGCCCCCTAAAGAACACTGACGATTGCCTTGTCAAACATTGATCGCATTGGTTGTAGATGACTGCGTGATTTCCGTCATAGGACCAAATGCACCGGACCTGAAAGGACCATTGCAAGATACTTTGGACAATTTGTCTTCTTGGGCTATGAAACTGGGTATCGAATTCTCTCCGGAGAAAACTGAGATGATTGTTTTTTTTTCTAGGAAGCATTATCCAGCCAGATGCAGCTTCAACGCATGGGTGAAACAATCAATCATAGCATGTCTTTTAAGTATGTATGTGTCTGGTTCGATTCTAAATGAACTAGGAGAAAACAGCACACACACACACAGACTTTCAAATATGCAAATGATTTATTAGCCTAGCTCTAGTCATATTAAACTCAAATAGAATTTCAAACATTCTATAACCCCGTGCATCCAAAGTTCAACGTTTCTATTGCAAGTGTCAACATTCCATGACCCGAGAAAACATGAAAACCTCAGTTTCAGCTACCACTTATCTTCTCGTCACATAAAATCAACTCACAGAATTTAATAACAAAGATCAACCAAAACTTTCATACGTACTGCTCGAGAAAAGAGCAATCAAACAGTCGTAGTCGTCGTCGTCGTCGTCGTCGTCGTATGTCTCATACATCTTAGATCGCATTTGCAAATCACAAAACGCAACAGCATCATCAGCATCATCATCATCATCATCAACACCGTCAGCACCATGAAAAGCTAAAATTGAAATGTACACGTTCTTTGTGTTTCACCTCGGCTCTTCAAATCCAATTTTCAAATGAACCAACTATAGATACCTACCTACCTAAGGAGCGACAATCGTCCAAAAATCAGTATCATCAACATTGGCAACAGTTAACCGGTGAGTACGAAAGGACGGACGTCATGTGCTCACTCAGTTCAGCTCAGCCTCAGCCACACTCATGATTTGAGCCTGATGAGTAAACAGTACACGGACTTTGCTTTCCTCATCTGCTGCAACCACCCAGCGGCAGACGGCGGCAGTACCAGAAACAGAAGCAGAAAGAAAGACGAAGCCGGTAATGAGCCATTAATAATAGACAGCGTAAATCACTCCACGGACCTGCCCCACACTGCTACTGGCTGGGCTGAGCCGAGATCCGTCTGAATCCGAGTCGAGCAGAAACAGAGATACAGTGGAACGCAACACGCTGAAATGTTATAAATGAATCAACAACTGGCTTCATGAAACTATTATTTTAATTGCCTGCTGATCTTCTCGACTCTAGGGAAGAGAGTTGTCGCACGCGCGGATCTTTGTTATTTTGGGTAGAAACTTGGTCAGGGTTGGGAAGGGACAAAGTGGCTAAGCAGATTAGCAGTGTTGTCGGAAGAAGACCATTTATTTTGAGGAATATGACAGAAGAAAAGAACCAGTTCGAAGGTAGTTTTGTCAATCGAATCATCTAAGGGTTTCATTTAGTCTTACCATTACATTTGCTCATTAATTATGGGGTTTACAATCTTAACTTATTTTACAAATATGTGCAGATTATAGCCGTTGTATTTGGTGTAACTTGATATTTGTGTGTGGGAAAATTTACACTTTCTTAAAATAAAATTCATAAAACCAATATTTGCTTCAAGAACTTATGATACGGGTAATGTGGGGTAAATGGGCACCTTAAAGAGTTTCATGTTGGTTATAGTGGAAATATGTGCATTCTGGGTATCTCACTTTTTAATTCAACTTATGGTCGTTGATTTTATTTTGGCTTTACTACGTCTCTACTGGGACATTATGCCGGCTCTAAACTTAGTGTTCTTTGATCACTTCCACAGTTGTTAAAAGAGAGTTTTCTAATGCTGTACCATTTTTGCATTAGCATAATTATGTGGCAAGTACAATCATATTCTATGCCCTAGGAAGAAAGTCCTAGACCGGACCGGGAGTCGAACCCAGTAGTCTCCAGCATGGTCTTGCGTTATAGCTGCGCTTTTACCGATTGAGCTAAGCGAGGCCTCTGATTGGTCGTTGACAGCGAATCTAAACACTGCAACCAACGATAAAAACAAAGCGCTTGCTACTACTACCACAATAAACTCTTTATGTAATATAGGTTGATCGGAGTTGTAGAAAGATGATGATATTTTGCTTGCCTGCTTTGTTGCACTATACACGGTTTAGGGTATAGATTGATCAAAATCGAGAAAAGACATAACTAAAAAAATTCCTATTAACACACGTGTATCATCTTCGGCGTTAATTCGTGAAGTAGCTTGCCAATAATTTGGTCGTTTACTTCTACTGGCCCGGCAGTTTTCCATGATGAAAAAGGGAAGAAGATTAAATCATAATTACTTTCCTTTTTAACACAGCTCGTTGATCCCTTGTCATATTGTTATTTTGAGATATTTTTAATTCCTTGGTCGTTGATATCAAATACAAATATTAACTTAGAAATATCATTGTTGATTCCACTACGTCTAATGGCCCCACGAGCCCCAGCAGCCTCACCACTACCACTGTTTCGAACACTCCAACGCAACCCGTGTGTCGGTCAGAGGATCGTCGATCGTACGAGGGATCATATGAAAGTCAAGCAATCGATTGATAAAATATGTAAACAAGCCGAGACAATAACTCGGACGAGAAAGTAAAAGTGGTGATCCCTCCTTTGATTAAAATTATTACGATTTTCTTCCTCGCAAACGGTTTGTTAAACCACCTAATCTATCAAATTGCTATTGTTAAACTTAAAGACTATCAGGTATTAGTGGAATAATAAGCTTAAGCATACTCTTTTTTTGTTTTTTCCTCGATTTGTTTTCCGTGCTGAGCACCAATGCTACCGACGCCAGGGAGGCTGCTCCCACACCTGTACCCTACCTATCGACCCATGAACTCATGAACCGGGGACCAACGGCTTTACTTCCCTTCCGAAAGAAGGCGTGATCAGAGATGTTATGCCTCAGAACATCCCGGCGGCGCCGACTGGGATTGAACCCAGGCCTGCTAGGGTGAGATGTAATCACGCTTACCACTACACCACCGGCGCCGCTTGATTAAACATACTATTATGCGTAAAAGTGAAGATGAAATGAATGCACGAACAAATGAACAAAGCTACAATCTCTTAATTAACTTATACTACTCTGAACTTATCTAAGGTGAGAACTAGCAGGAAACTTAGTGTACTTATAACTATACATATCTGTATATACATCTAAAAGTTACCTACACAGCTGAAGAAAACCTCAACTTCTTACCACAATACCTTTGCTCTATACAAATTATTACTGCGACACGAATCACCAAAACTAAGTGTAACCTAATCTATGTTTTTTCGCACAAACAGATTCGTATTCAACATTTTTAAATATATTCAAAAAGTATTACTTGTTGAATTTTCTTTTGGGGGCAAGAGCAAAACGGACAAGCGTAGGGGTAAAGTGGACATTCAATTATAATCCTGGTAAAAGCATTTTAGATGATTATTTGGTTGTGAAGTAGCTAAAAGCGATACTTTAGGATATGGATAGCATGTTTGAAATAAAAGCATAACATTTGAATGAGGCCTCATCTAGATTATTCAAAAATCCAGAATTTTCAGCCTGATGTTCATAGAAATTAATAATTAAACATAATATCGTAAAATTACAACTTGATAGTCATATACGACTGATCTTGATATGAAATCTAAAATTGTAAAATAACATTTCATTCTTAACATCTTTCGTTGTGAAGTTATTGCTGAAGGAAGACCAACATTTTTGAAATTTGTTAGTGGTTGAAACAGTTTTTGCACTTTTGCACCTGTTGTGATCGACGTTGTAAAAATAACAAAAATAAATCAGAACGCATTTCAAGGATGTCGCCGCGTGTTTTGCTTATTTTTGCATCAGTAGACAATTTTAGAAAATTTCTATATCATTTGTCATGAAATATGGTAGCAATAAGAAGAAACTACAAATTTTCTTAGCGATTTCCCTTGTTTCCACCCCACATCCAACAAAACCGCACCAGTGATTAAATTCATCGCATTTATCTTGAGCAAACCGAACTGCAACGTGTGAAATGGAACCAACTAGGTCTAACTTGCAGGACTGGTAGCGAGTTACTTTTTAGTGACTTGGCCACTTTTTTCAAGCCAAGTCCCCTTTTTTAAGACCAAGTCACTGAAATCACTTTTTCGTGTAATCAGTCACTATTCACAACTTTTTTTTAGCGTTAATTTATTTCAAGATTGTTTATTCTTCTTGCAGTGTGCTGGATCCGATGTCTGTTTGTTCTGTTGTTTTCGAAGTATGGACCTTTTTACGTTTAATCGTACTTCATCATCAACAGGGTGTCTACTCACTTGATTACGTAACATTTCCTGAATTTTCTAGGTTTTTTTTTTCAGAAGTCAAACGGAGAATTTCCAGGTTTATAATAAGAAAGCAACTTTTAAATGCGTTAGAAATATGCTTTTTGTTTGTGAAACAACAGCATTTAAGACATAACAATCAGTTTCAAATCCATTAAATGTTGAAGTTTAATCCTTACTTAATTTTAGTAAGTCTAAGATATCAAACTATTCCGTGTCTTGAAGTTTCATATTCCATGTATAACTTCAATATATTGAAAATTTTAAAAGTGCCAGGATTAAGAATTAGACATCTTCAGCGAAACTCCATTAACTTCACAACAATGGTAGGAATTTTACAGAAGTTCTGAGGAATGAAACGAAGTGCTGAGAATTTCAGTGAAGCTTGATAATTATTTGCGGGAAAAACTGCAGGAACGTTTAGGAAGTTCATAGAACTTTACCGGTCTCAAGACATATAGTGCATTTGAATTATATTGTGAACATGTTTAAGAAGTTCAAAGTACCTCCGAAAAGCTAAATCTGCAGTGTGGAATTTTGTAGATTGGACCGTTCCCTGACCCTTAGTCCAAATTTTGACGTAGGACTACGTCTATGATTTCTATATGGGGGTACACTTTGTGAAAACCGAAAATGGAACATGTAACAAAAAAAAATATTTTGAACTACAATAACTCAGCTGCCCCTGGACTAATTTCAATAATTTTATCACCAATCGATCAGATATATTTCTACACATCTGTTAAATTTAAGACTTCATCATTTTTTTTTAGTGTCACTATTGAAAATTGCACGAATGTGCAACTGTTGCTTGGATAGTTAAAATTATCACTGATTTCCTGCGAAAAGCGATTTCCCTAACACAGATTTCAAAGTTGAATTCTATACGGTCGCACCAAACGGTGTTTATTCAATCACCGCGTGGTGGTTGAAGTACACAACGAAAGGCTACCTGCAAGCTGCTAGGTGTAGCCCACATGACTATCCATAGAAGGAGGAAGAAGCCGCACAGCTATTGATTGGAATCAGTAGCTCTTCGTGAGTCGCTGTGGGCCATCTATGTCAAGTGCGTCATACTAAAGAGTGTAAACAGAGCGAACACTGCTCAGATTCCTATTCCTACACAAAACATAAGCTCCTGCTGCAGTTAACAAATAAGATTTATTATATAAGACCACGTAGGCCTACGCCACCATTGCGTACAACCCTATAGGGCTGTCCCTTGTAGTTTTTAAAGTTGTCTATAAGATCTATTAGAGTGAGTTTAGAAAAATTCAGGATAATTGATGTGGTAAATAAGAAATCGAGGACCCTTAAGATGTTCCTAAAATTTCATAGAAGTACAGAGAGCTTAAGAGAATTTATGAAAACTTAAAGGAAGTTTAAAGGTGTTTACGAGAATTCCATGTATTTCAGAGCAGAACCAACAATTTTAAGGTGATTCCTTGTAGAGTCTACAAATGGCCGCCACAAAGGTTATATGTACATGCACTTCCACTTAAAATTTTCAATTACACCAATCTCGGAAATCGGTGCCTATTTCACCTAAAATTTCTATTCCAGTAAAGCAAACGTAAAGTAGCAATGAGAATAAGGATATCACCTCAGTGATTTACCTTAATAGAATTGACAGCTTAAGGGAAGAATCAAAGGACAGGAATTCGGAGTTGCCGGAAAAAAAAACCGGGAAAAATCCGGGAAAACTCAAATCGCATCGGGAAAGACCATATAAGTAACAAATTTGGGTTTATCATATTCTTGTAGGCCATAATTTAGTCTTGAAGAATTATTTAAACCTTTATAAAACTTGCAATGTTACATGATCAATCAATTTTATATCATATACATAATTATACTCTTTTGTTTACAACACTGTGTTAAAGTATCAAAAATCCCCAAAATTACAAAAACTCTTTTCTTTTCTTTCACTCACAATCTGTTGGCGCACGGAGCAAACGGTGAGTTTTCCGTTGTTCCTACCACCATAGCTTAGAGAGTATTTTTTTTAGATTTTTTGTTGGTGTCATTTAAAGAATTTTGAATTCTTTTGCTGCAATTTTCCGAGTGAAGAATTTTTAGTATAAAGCCTGAGCGAGACATATCTTGTTACGAAGCTACTTGAATATATGAAGTAGATTCATGCCGATAAATAAAACCTTGATTAGTCTTTAAAACATAAAAATCTGACTCCATACCTCTCACGCCAAAGACAAAGTACTTAATTATCTGAGAGATAATTTGTCCAGCTCAAACCTTTCTAGGGAGTAATCATCATTTTCATGAGTTCAAATTTAAGTCACAAATGATCCAAGAGTGTTAAAGTTACTATAATAAAAAACAATACAGATCTAAACTTGCACGCATTTTGGAAAACCAAATAATCCAAATCAATTATTTTATGGAGCTTCACGAAGGTTTACCATAGAATGGTAAATTAAGAATTAAGTAGAATTATCGTATGCCTTGTTGAGTCTGCAGAGCTTCAAGAACAGATATCCGGGATGATTTTGATAATCGAACAATGTTATTTTTAAACATAATTCTAGATAGAGCTGGAATTAGGGCCTAACAGCTTTTGTAAACAATGACTTCTGTCGATGATTTCTAGAAAGTCAAAGATCTCCCACGCAAATCAACATCGCCATCAGGTAGGGAAGTCTTCCCCTACCCGATGGTTATATTGGTTTGAGTGGGCGTGCTTTGAATTCCTGGAAACCATCGAGAGAAGTCATTGTTTACAAAAGCTGTTACGCCCTAATTCCAGCTCTATCTAGAATTGATAATTTTAAATTATGTCATGAACGGAGACTCAAAATGCTCAAAAGTGAAAATCGGACAAGATTTTTTTTTGACTAATAGATCTTTAAGATGTAAACTCCAGGAAGATTAAAAAATACTGCGTTTCTCCTATACCTGTACCATTAATATATGATTTTTCCAACATAACAAAACAACATTTAGGCTCATTTTTTGCGAGACTCTTTGATTTTATACGAATTCATGATTTCATGAGATTTTGGAGATCTAGATCATCAACATAGTAGTGCAAATCTCATCTCATATTTTTTCTACAAAGAGAGTTTTTGCTGACAAAAATATATGATTATCTATAAACGGTTAATTTTGAACGTCTTTTTTGCATAAGGCAGAAGTGATTTTTGGGTTGTTTTTTTTTAATAACCGGGAAAAACCAGGAATTGAAAATTTTTATTTGAATGGACACCCTGTATGCTCAACATTTCTTGTCAATCCCTCACAGAAACTCCTTGAAACTTCCTCAAAATTCTTATAAATTATCTAAGGAACTCTCTCTTGAAACTATTAAACATTTGCAAATATAGTTGAAGATGCTAATTTCAAATAACAGACTGTAGTGGTAATTTTTATACGATAGATGGAGTAGATGAAAGCATAGAGTTGATAGTTCCGTTAGAGTACGGCAGTGTGAAGATTGTATATAGATATTAGACAAGCGAGCTAGGACAACTTTTAAGGAAGGTACAAATCGGATTTTTCAACTCTCTTTACCAAACTCCCCCTTTGGAGAGGGATGGTGAGGGGTGTCCCCTCCCCCGCCACCACTGGCAAAAAGAGATGAAGACCGACCCGCTCATGTACCAACTGTGTGTTTGAAACAGTTCTACCGATTTTTTACCGCACTTCAGTTGTTATTTGAAGGAAGGCATCCAGTCGTAGGTTTGGTAATTGCAACTATTGTTTACCCCTACCACGATATGTGCTCCTGTCATCGTCGACTTGACGATCTCGAGGGGACACGGCCTTCCTTCAAATAACAACTGAAGTGCGGTAAAAATCGGTAGAACTGTTTCAAACACACAGTTGGTACATGAGCGGGTCGGTCTTCATCTCTTTTTGCCAGTGGTGGCGGGGGGGGGGACACCCCTCACCATCCCTCTCCAAAGGGGGAGTTTGGTAAAGAGAGATGAAAAAACCGATTTGTACCTTCCTTAAAAGTTGTCCTAGCTCGCTTGTCTAATATCTATATACAATCTTCACACTGCCGTACTCTAACGGAACTATCAACTCTATGCTTTCATCTACTCCATCTATCGTATAAAAATTACCACTATAGTCTGTTATTTGAAATTAGCATCTTCAACTATGTAAATCGTTGACTTCACGTAGAAGTAATACTAAAAACATATAGTCAAAGTATTTGCAAATAATTTGTTGAGATATTTTAAGAATTAGATTTCTAAGGAATTATTATAAATATTTTAGGGTTGTAGTCAAATTTGCCGAAGGGTTAATTCATTTTGATGGAAAGAGGCTCCGTCATATTGATTTGTTTTTGAGTTATCTGAAATTATAATCATAATCCTCATAAAGACTCTTCAGAACTACCTTAAAACTAATGTACCTTACTTCTCCTTGCAATTTTCATGAGAAACTTCTCAAAATTACCTGAAATTTTTAGTTAAATTTCTTTGGAATTCATCCTACAGTTCATGTGAAATTGTTTCCCAGGGCCACGGTATTTTTTTTAATCAGAGGTTTTGAAATTAGCAATAGTAAACAATCTAGCAAAGTTCAAGATAGTAAAAAACTACCCTCCCCACATATTCTTAATAATTTTTAAATGCAATCATTGAACAAAATTGAGGTTTGAGAATTAAAATGTTCGTAGATCTATTTGTTTTCCAAAAGAATGTCCATGCTCAATCTATCAATTCGGCCTAATGTCATGTCATGTAACTAGATACATTTTTAAATTCTAATATATTTTTTAACTTGTTTCGAACTTCAAATTATGCAGCATAAATTTTCAAAATTCTGATAATTTATTTATATTGTGTGTGTGTATTTTCTCCAATTTTCCTTTTAAATTAAAATTTCGTAACTATTTTTTTTATCAGTGTCAAGAATTGCTGAAATTAATCATGGCGCTATTCCTTTTCTACCACATTTAGCTATTTATATGAAATCGGAAAAAGTATGTTAAGCACCCAAAAAACCCCGGAATAATTTAATTTCTTAAATAAGGCAGGAACAAATCGACGTAGGCAAACAAGAAAGGCAAAAAAGAAGGTAAGTATTGCTGTAGTTCTACTACAAAGCGGTAACTTCTTCTACCCGGTGTCAACGATAGATTATGTGCAACATGTGGGCCATTTCAGTATCTTCAAACCTATTGAAGCGACGTACAACATCTCTAACCCAATGACAAACTGTCCAAATCAGAATTAGTTCTCTATTTTCTCAGAAGCAGAAAAAAGCTCATCGCTACATCAAATTCAATTGCTGGAACGATTTGTTGTGATCGTCGACTGATAGCTATTATTCCTTCTAGATGTACATTTACAAGTTTTTCCCACGTGCTTATCACTAACACGTTTTTCCTTTCGTTCTACTTGCAGGAAGTCGGAAGTATAATTGGCAAAAAAGGAGAAATTGTCAAACGATTCAGGGAAGAGGTAAGTTTGCGACATTTTTTTTTTTTTTTTTTTCTCTTTTTGCAACGACAGCAAGCACGTAGAGGCCAGACCGGCACGGAATGTCACTTCTTGGCTTTCCTGTCTGCCTTCCTGATGTTGTATGTACATTAGGGTGGGCCAATTTTACAACCCCCTGCTTTTCTACTGCTCTTTCGATCTGTTGTTGTGCCAAATTTGAACGATTTATGTCTACGATCTGGATTTGCTGGAGAACTTTAAAGTTTGTGCACGGACGGTCAGACCGACTAAATTTCGTCAAAAGTGAGTTGAATTTTCCGGGCCTTTCCAGGAAAAACTTCCCAAATATGAGGAAAATCCATTACAATTTTACTCAGTCTATCTCAGTGAATCCACTATCGATTTTCCTCAAACTCGAGAAGTTTTTTTCATGGAAAGCTCGAAAAATTCAACTCACTTTTGAATAAATCTACTTATGACAAAATTGTTTCAAGTTTAGAAAACGCATCAAACATTGGTAATTTTTTACCAAATCTGATTCTTCGATTGGATAAACTATGCAGAACAACTTTGTTGAAGATCGCAAATTGATTCGACTTCTATGTTACTAACCTTTTAGCATTCGACTTCTATGTTACTATTGCTTGACCAAGTGCTCCGCGCATGCTTACAAGCTTAGATATACGCTTGCAGGTATGTGCGGAGCACAAGGCCTGTAGTAAAACAAATTCACTAAGTCGCTTTTTACGCGATTTTTCGGTCTTACGCGGATTTTGAATTTAGGCGGTTTTCGTATTTTATTCAAAATTGAGCTATTTTTGAATTTTTGACAAGCAAATTGCGACCCCGTTGCTTATACATTTTTCATACAAACTTAAAGTTCTCTCATGTAAAAAATATTCGGCTCCGCAAAGCTAACGCATTTGAGCCTTGACAAATAAATGGATTATAAAAAAAAAACATAGTTAAAATTTGGCAACAAATGTTCGGGACCTCAATAAAAATCGAAAGAGCAGTTGTCATCAAAAAGTCGTGATTCGCCACACAAACTTGACCCACCCTAATATACATGTTGTGACCCTCTATTTGCCAAGCTGTATCGTCTTCTTGTTTGCAATCATGTTCTGTTTAGACAACTTCCTACTTAAAAAAAAGTTTCTTCCTTCAAATCCACCTCCAACCGGTTGCACCAGCCCTATCCCATTGTATACATGAAAATGTTCAACCATCGACAAAGGAAGAACAGTAAAACTACCCGTATCGTTCCGGTTCTCACGTTCAGCAAATTCTTGCGCGAGATCGCTTTTCTTCCTTCACACTTCCACCTCTCATTTCTAGCTAGTTTTAATCATATTTCGAATGAGCACCCACAGAGTGTATTGATTGGCACGAGGCAACTGCCATTGTTGCAGATCATCATGTGTTTCGTTTCGCTGTTAGTGCTCTCGCTTGTGTGTGTGTGTGTGTGTCTAAGAAGACCTGCTGATAGGTATGGAACTGTCATTCTTTGAAGTGTTTTCGACTACATCAGACAGATATTGGAACAACTCTAGCGCATAAACTTTCCGTTTTTCTGATTCCGGTTGGGGGAAAACCATGTGAAACGACAGGTATACGGAAACGAGATCCGTGTGGTTCACTCTGCCACGATTCAGTAGTTTTCCAAAACCATGTCAAAGAAATACTGAACCGGTGTGATTGATGATTCTGGTGAGCGATGATGAGTGTTCGCTCCTGTACGGTGTATGTGCGTAGGTGGCAGTGTGATGATGCGATTCAAAATAGTTACCGTTAGCGGAGAAAAACATGGTAGAAAGTGTTTGGTTTCCGAGGAGGAAAGTGGTCATTTTTTTTTGTGTTTCGAGAATATCGATTGCATTGCATATGAAATATAGAGCGCGTGGAAAAGTCCGACGCTTAGAGCTAATGAATGAGTTTAGTTTGTATTGCGCCACGTTAGAAATTGTTTGAATGGAAACTGATGTACTATCGTGAGTAAACAATTTGAAGCAATCGGCACTGACTGCCATATGTCTTGAACAAAACCATTTCACTCATTTCCTCTAAATTTTCCAAAAAATCGTGAAGGGTTTTTTTTGCAACGCATTAGATTTTTAATTGCGCTATTCTTTCAATTTCCAATAGTTGATGTCAGGGTGTCGACTAACTGAAAAATCCTGGAAAATCAGGGAATTCATTTTCAGATCTGGAAAATCAGGGTATCTCAGGGAATATCATTCAAATTCAAAGATTTTTTTCTCAACCATAACATATGAATTAAAGTATGACTGACCTCGCTAGTTTCATACAATTTAATGAGAGTAAAGTAGAGCAAGAGTACGCACTTATTTTTAAAAGTCAGTTTTTTTCACCATAACAATATATTTTATTTTATAATCATGAGTCAATTCCTTGACTATTTTGCCACAATCTGCACTTTACTCTACCCGGTGTAGCTTGAGGATGGTTATGAATTTCAACGGTTACATAAATATACTTCCACTGAGTTTTGACACATCTCTGAGTTGAACTGGAATCGAGGGGTTGTTGTAAAGTAATTTCAATCTTTTAGTAGACGCTAGACGTTGTTGGTTGTGACAAAATGTAACCTCCTACTCACCTAGGCTAGTGTGTTTTTATGAGCAGTTGCTGTACCTAATCGAGACTGTCATAATTTAACATCCAAGTAGATTGGTGCGTCTCTTGATGGATGCGGAATTTAGTTGTGTCCAACAAACATCAATCCTTTGTCGTGTAAACTACGCAATTGGTATGAATTTAGAATAATGGTCTTGTTTAGAGTTACACGGTTATGATTAAATTATGATTCAAAGATACGTAGACAAGCAAGGCAGTCAAGGTGCCTAGAATGGCAGTATTGAGTATTCTAGATCTTTAAATGCTTAAAAGCCTCGTTACGCCTGAAAAGCAGCTTCCCAGTAAATGTTTGCATTGTGATGATTCTTGGATTTAATTAAGTTTTATAATGGACGAGTTTCAACTTTTAAGAGCTGCTCCGATAGAATCGAAATTCATTCGTCAGAGAACTTATGTTAAACAATCGTTACAAATTGAGAGTAGAAGAGGAAGGGAATGTAGAGAATAAGTGGATCAGTATTAAAATACTAATAATTTGTTATGTGACAGCGGTTGTCCGAAAAGACAAGATAAGCGTACCTTCCCTCGATGTCGATCACGGTTTCAACGAATTGGGTAGACTCTATTGTTTCTGTGGACATTGTTCGTTATTTACAACTCGGCAGTTTATCTTGATATTTCCGTTTGAACCAAAAATGTGGTGATAAGTGTTGAAATTATGGATACACTTTGCTAACATATTCTGATTACAAGTGCGAGGCTCACCTGGGCCGAAATTTTCAGTTTTGTGAATGCTGATTGCTGATGAGATGGAAGTAACTTGCAAGATATTTGAGATTAAAGTGCTTTTAATAAAGTTCAAACCGAAAAAAAAAACATATGCTATGGGATGTTCAATACATGTTGAGTGTACACACTTTAAAATGATTGTCGAGCTCGGCAAGAAAAAATACTGATTCAAAACAGCAGCAAATTTCAATAATAAAAAGTTAATCAAAAAAATCTGAGCACATCAACAAACACAGATAATATTGAAATCAGCTAATTAATTTACTCGGTATTTGTTCCATACATTACTGATTTACAGCAAAGGAACTGTAACTTATTTAAATCGCGATATTCTTGTTCAGAATTGAAAATAAAATAAAAACAAATCATGTGAATCGAGTGACATTGAAGTCGTGATTTTTTCACAAATAAGGTCTGTACCGACTATACAATGAAGAACGATAAGGATGAACAGGAAATCAGTCCTCTTCATAGGGCTAACAATTTAAGATCCAGAGTGTTCCATTTCTTATATGAAAATAACTTATGCTTTCAGTTTACATATAGTGAATAAGACGAGTTCCGTGTCACCGTTTCTAAAATCGCGTGCTTGTCATCTAACAAGTTGTTTTACGGGTTTTTCGCAGCTGCGATTTCAATCACCTTTGAATGGAGTCTGTCTATCATGAGAGAAGTAAATCAATAAATGATTAACAAATCAATTATTTAGTGACAGAAATTTACAACTGTCTACTTTAGGATTACCGAATTTCCCAGCAAGCTTTTCTTTTGCCGAGATGCCTGCCGAGCATTTGGCAGTGAAAATTTCGACAATTGGTATGCCGAAATTCGGCGAAAAACTTTTAATATGTACGATTTCCAATCAGCGAAACCCTATCACGAACTAGCATACTATTCCGAAGGATTTTCTTGCTGAGCTGGGTCTCGACATGTGCTCAAGGAATGTATTGTATAACGAGATTAAAGACAAGTGTTTTAAATGCTAGATGGAGGGGAACCAGAGGAATTTCTGCCTTTAGCGTAAAGTTCGGAAGCAGTTAGAAAAGTAACTTCTAAGGATGAGAACATTGCCATCCCAAGCACCTCTCCTCGTAACATAGAGTAAATCGAGGTAATAAACGAATCATGATCAATTAAGCAACTCGGTTTTCCTTATTGATGGTTACCCGAGCAAAGCTGAAGATCAAATTGAAATCAAAATTTGCTGTTATGATGTAACTTATATTGAATACTCCAGTTGATCTCATTTTGGTTGACTTAACGGTTAACACAGCAAAAATGAGAGCAAAATTTTACACTGTTGAAGCAAACGGAAAACTAATCCTGCTTTCAATGAAATCAATTTGATTACTGATTTTGCATTCATAATGTTTAACTGAATACGGGCCTAGAGTAAATGGTTACCATTCATGTTTCTCAAGCTGAAAGACTTAGGCTCCAATCTCACCGCGGGCAAGTCACGAATGACCTAAAATGTGTTAAACAAATCAGATAAACGATAATCATTAGTTCAACGACAGATGAATTTCAATTAAATTTTAAACAAGACGTAAACAGCAGAACTTCAAGTTAAGTTGCTTTCATTTAAAACGTCTTGACTGCATAATAAAAACACAATATGATATCAGACTTATGTTGCAACATTTGAAATCAAAATGAGTTTTCATTATGATAGGAACTGCACACTTTAATATCGATTTGCTTTCATTTTGTTAACCGACTTTGCTCGGGTATGGTTACAGTTTTTTTTTTTTCACACATCGCTATGAATTATAGTAACACTGCTTGAACTGATTTTCTGGCGCTTGTCACTTACAAAACTTGTGAATTAAGAGAAAAAGAATAGTTTACTATACCTGGAATTCTAATTGAAAGGTCCCGCTATTTATACCCTTCGGAGTGTTGGAACACCCTCTAAAGGGGTGCCCCTTTGTCAGTTAAAATTGGATTCCTCAGCAACAAAATTAAGGAATTACACCGATAATACCCATGCATCAGAACCCTAGTCTTAACCACTTCAAACTAGGGAACAACGAATAGAAGATTAGGAATCACATAGATGAAGGCAAACTAACTCATTTTTTCCTTCTTTCAAGATTATCCTCGGTGGACAAAGCCGAGTCTTGTCACTCTCAACAAGGCATAAAAAGTAACAAGGACTAAGATGTGTTCCTTTGATTACTGAAAAATCATGTTCCCCTAGTTTGAAGTAGTCAGGACTAGGAATCGGTGATAGATCTTAAATCCCGTAACGTATCACGAAAAGGTGATCTACCACTTCATATATGCGGTGAGTGGTACCGTTTACCCACCGCTGTTTCTTGGCTGTCCTTCAACCAATTTTGCTGATTGAAGATTACTATGGTTGACACTAATCATATATAGAAAATCAGCGTAATGTGTTAAAGGATTGCTGAGAAGACCTGAGAGACCTTACAAAGGCTTGAGCTAGACGGTTTATCTTTAAGATAAGTATGTATAACATTTAACCAGATTAGCAAACAAAAACGAACTGGTTACAGTTACAGATACACATTTCCTCAACAATTTGCAGTTACTTCACAGCGATGTAAATGATAAAAAGCTTAGACGTTCACCTCTTTGTTCACTCTTTTGTCCACCTTAAATATTCGCAAGCTTTCCCAGCGAAGGGTTTATGAATAATCAACAAGGCATTCTAATACACTAACAATCCTGCAATCTGATGCTATCGTAATTTTCAGCAACGTCAGAATGCACGAACCTCCGACATTTAGCCAGAACACTTACTACTAATTCAAGGCATCTTCCAAATAAGCTTTAATGTTCCACATTTTTTTTATCAAATGTTTAATTTAGTCCTCTAATAATACGCGAGTGAGGCTCAATATTTTGTAGACTACTCAAAATTGCTTTTTTTTAAACTACTACCATTAAATCAAATATTAAAAATCCATCATCACCATCGTGGCGAACAAAATAGTTCTTCCAGTGCTACAATAATTATTAAAACGTCGTTATGACAGCTATCCATACAAAATAATCCGTTACAAACTTCGTCAATAACATAATTAACAGTTATAACCTGTGAAATGACATGTCTCTTGAACGTTTAATGTGTCTAAATAGGCATCGAATTAAAAACATTTAATACTATAAAATTCTCTAAATTTTGTGAATCACAAGTCAAGAAATGTTACGTTCTTATTTCATCCGCGTTTCTAGTATCATATCTATAAAAGTCTCTTCCTCCTTCAATTCGATCACACAAATATCGAGACAGCAAATCGTTAACTGCTTTAAAAATGATCACCATTGTCAAATATTCAATGCTTTGCTTCACCGACAACCATTCTAGCATCAAAATTGAGGAAGTGAATCTATCACATTTCAAAATCAAACGCATTATTTTATTCTGCAAGCACTGTAATCTCGATATGTGTGTTGCATTGGCCAGAATTAAAATGAAAGGGCAAAGGTCCAGATGAGGATAGATGATTGATTTGTATTGGTGTAATCGTATTTCAATCAACATAGAATTCCATACTTCTTCGCAATTTTTTTGATGACATTGTCAATATGAAAGTTGAACTTAAGTTTGTCATCAATAATCACGACAAGATATTTAATCTCTCGAACGCGATTAATACCCTCATTATCAAGTATAACGGAAACGTTCTCATTTACTCGATTCCGAGAAATTACCATGAATTTAGTTTAACTTATATTCAATCTCAATTTCTTATACTTCAACCATCTGCTTAAAGAATGCAAATCTTCGTTCAAATGTAAAACAGCATAATCTAAATCCGCTGGAATAAATAACAAAATATCATCTGCAAAAAGATTAATGTCGCTAATTCACGTCGCAAGTCATTAATATACGTCATTAATAAAAGGGATCCTAATACACTTCCCCGGGGCACTCCAAGGTTATTCCCCACTGGACTGGAAACAGAATCATTAAAAACAATCAGATTTCACTTTTAAAATGCAAATTCGTATTTTCCTGCGTTGCCTTATTTGGTTAGACATTTCGAAAACTCGTAAAAGCAGCCCCCATCTTGATTTGCACCTATGTTTTTTGGTCCTGCCGTCTGACACTATCTGGTTGTCAAGATATTAAAACTTTCGTTTTCCAGCTATTAAATAGCATTCCGTGTTACAAGATCTCAATTTGCCATGAAAGTTCTTCCAAGCGGCTTCATGAAAGAATTTCTCTAATTTCCTGAAATAAGCACCACCTTCCCGTAGAACAAGAAAACATTCGAAGCCAACGGAACGATTCCGGCACACAAAGACAAAGTTCCCACTCCGATACGTAAACGAATCTCTACACACTCCATACTAATTGAAACGAGGCAGAAACAAATCCCTTCACTGTAAACAAATATTAATTCCCGTTATTCAATCATGTCAAACAGTTCAAACTGAAGCCATAAAATCGACGTTTAAATTCATTGCATTAGGAACATTCCAGTTTTGTCTACGTGTATCGTGTATGTTCGCTTGAATTTTTCCACAAAAACGAGAAAACAACGGGAAACAAAATTACGCGCCCTGTACAAGAGGAAGTTTTTGTACGGATTCCATTCCAGTCGATTCTGCTGCTTCCTACCTACATGGGAAGCTCTCTCGAAACGGATGGTCCGAAAGTTTAAAACCATGAAAAAAGTTGCAAACTAAAACCCAACCATCCTCGTCCCGGTATGCAACTCTTCTATCTCTACGCCCGGCAGAACACAACGATTCAATTTAGTTTGTGGCATGTCAGCGATACTCCATTTTTGTGCTTTCTTCTCCGGTCGTGTATGATAGTGTAGTTTTCCCTCCTCATCCTCCTCACCCATCGAAAGCAAAGTCCGTAGGTGCATTCTGTCCATTTTCCAACGTTACTCTTCATTTTCCTGCTAAACTTTTACGTACGGGACAAACCTCATATGCCGACCAAGGAAACTTTGAGGAAAACACTATAGGTAGCAGGATGTGGGAAAAACTGAAGAAGGCAAAACGATATGAGCATGCAGTCGGGTAGTGATTTTTATTCGTTTATTAGCAAGGGAAAAAGCTGCAGAGGTGCGGGAGAGATGTAAGTCTTCTTCTACATGTGCGAGTGGCCACCCGGCGTTTCGGTACAAATGATATGATTAATGATGGTATAATAAAGTTTACTGCTGCAGTTTGCTCGCTTCTAGCTTCATTGCCGTTGCTTCCGATGAAATTTGCTCCACGCTCTGCTGGTTGACCGAGGGGGTAACTTAACCGGGCGAGACTATTAAATTACATTGTTTTTGCTAGTAGCCACTTGGATCGTTCATGTAGCAATATTCCACTTTGGATTAATTTGTTACGCAGCATGTGTGTTACCAGTGCTTTCACGGGAAATTTCTCGGTTCGAATCAAAATTAAGTTGCAATTAAATTCAAAAGCTGAAGCTCCTTATGACCAACCCTGCTGGGCCCTTTTATAGCATACTTGTAATTGAATTAATAAACATACCTTACTTCCATGACGGTGCAAGGGATCCAACGGAACACATATCCCTCTTAAAGCTAATGTCAATAAATATCAATATTGCTGCTTTAAATAATCAGTTTTGACTATGGATCTTTATTGTACAACTTGAAAAAAAAAAGTGTTCCAAAAGAATGTTTAAGAGAAATCATCATAAAATATCTAAAACTGGCTGTGACTAACTTTCTGAATGATTAATTCAGTCAGATAGAAAATCCTTGTTGTAGTAAATTTAGACAGCATAATTAAAATAAAATTAAATCGTTTGTATCTTTATTTTAATGGACTACTCATTATGACTGTGGCTTGATCCATCCCCTCGTTTGTCGAGCGCCCGGAGCTTCAATGTTTCGCACTTAGAATAGGGTATCATTATTACAACACGATGCAAACATGTCGCTCCAGTGCAGCTTCACAAAGAAGAGGAAGCACATGTCTATTAAACATCATAAGGATCAAATTACATTATGGGATGATGACGTGCTTCAATCTGTTCACATGCTAATAAACCCCCTTTTTGTATGGAGGCAACAGACGTAAAAAGCGTGTTTCAATGGAAACATCCTTCTTTACTTCTAATCAGTAGCGACACTTCCGATAAGACAAGCCAATCGATCTAACAAAACCTGAAAAGGCTTCTTCCTTTCCGGTGTGTCTATCCAACTGTCAGTCAGAGCTAGCGAAAAAGCGCCACTACCCGGATCGTTGACAAATCAATTTCAATTTCGTGCACAAATTTGTGTACTCTTCAATCTACAGTGCTATCAGGCAAATTGTCAGTACACTGGCTGTCGCTTCTGCGATGAGTAGCATTTATAGCACGATTCGGGTGTCAGTCAGCTTTCATGCTCAGAAGGAACTGTCGAGCGGGAAAATGGAAGTGGAATTTGTTCGCTTCCTGCTCTTTGGGAGTGGTGGATGATGTAGACGAGACATAAATAGATTATCCATGCGTGACGATAACACATGTATGTCAGATTCTGTGGGTGTGGGTGGAAGAAGCCTGCGACAAGACGAATTGTCTGATCCGTATCCTCGCATCCTGCCCAACAGCGCATCAGTAGATAACCTTCTTTCAAATGCGTTGCAGAAAGTACATACACGCTAAGATAACAGAGTTCACAAAATGCTTGTTGTTTGCACAAGTTGTGGCAACATTTTCATCGGTTGTGCTTCCGATTTCGAATATCTGCTCTGTCTATGGGTTATTCGCATCGTATCTACGATATTTCTGGTGGCACCCTGCAACTGATATCGTCATAACAACTTTAAAAGTTTGACGATTGTGTGGCGTGCATAAAACTGCGAGTTCGATCCTATTTTTCGCGATTATGCTGAATGATGTGTGAAAAATTGGTCACCAGTGACTTTCTTTGTTATGAACAATCCCAAGCAATACGGCTTGTCATAAAGAAGTTGAAAATACTTTTCAATTACTTATACACAATCATTGTTTTAATGATCATAAAATCGCAGATTGTGACCCTCAAAAATTGAAAATGATACATACTTTACAATCTCTTCTTGAAATTAACAAGAATGAAGTATCATTATGCCACCTAATGATCTCATAATTCCGATAAAAACATTTTTTATAGCGAGTGGAAGTAATTTTATGTCTAGGATTTTATTTATCCGTTTTATAATGTTTTTATATCGATAAATGATTATGTCTTAAGCTTATCATTAATATACGCTACCTTTTTTGTCATTGCACAGTAAAAGCTGAATAATTATTGTTTTTCCAATCTTTTCACATGGCAGTACTCTTTCAGTAGTGCAATTAAAAATCCAACTATGTAGCATACTACTAGAAGCTTTCAAGGAAAATATGTTACAAGAAATCAATCAGTTTTAGCTTGCTAAAGCGGCATGTCTACCTACTCGAATGTTAAATCCAAAAATTACTAATATCCTCATCAAGACGCATTAAACATCATGCTATTTTGGTGTGGTGCTCAAAGAGTTAATTGAAATTCAACAACAACTAGCAAAAAATCGCAACTCTTAGATTTTGAAACGCTGGTTTAAGGCGCATTGTTTTCGTCGTCAATTTGTGTTCAATAGTTTAAAAAATACAATTCAAAAGTCTATAAAACGCACAAGGATGCATATTTACATGTCAAAAAGAAATGAAGCACTATTTACCAATCCATTATTCCTTGCTTCATCCGTATAACGAAGTAAACCCAATGGCGTTACAATGCGCTTGGATTAAATTATAATTGTTAAGGCGAATTTGGAATCAAGAAGCAGTGATATATTGCGAATCGCAAGAAACATTTTATTTATAAGTAAACGCTTATAAAACTGCGGTTTTACGTTAAATCTGTTTGGTATTTTCGGCGCACTTATTCCTTTGGAGCCAATGAATAAGAGCCCCGAAGACTCCAAAAAGATTTAACGTAAAACCTTAGTTTTATAAGCGTTTGCGCACATTGCGCGTACTTTATTAGTTGTGTGCCAACGCTTATACAATATACGGTTCACATTAAATCTTGTTCGTGTCTTCGGGGCACGTATTCCTTGGGTCATAGGAAATAAGTGTATAAGTTATACATAGATTTGTTCTAGCAATGCGCAATATTTTAATGAAAGAGGTAGAAGGGTTGGTGAGTGTCCACGGTTCATACAAGTTTTATAAAATTATATCCTCGCGGGGGGAGGGAAATGTTAAAATCTTTCAAAAACTGTTCACGTGATTTCTGGACAGCCCTGAAATGACATGAAAAATGTATAACTAAGGTACAGTCGACTGCTTTCATTGTAATGGAAATTAAATATTAATCATGATTGTGAGTTTTCCAACAACAAAATAGTCAGCAACTATCGCGTTGGTAGCACACCTTAAATTCTATTGCTTCTACCAATTAGGACCTTTTTTACCGCCAATTATCATCACTTGCCCAAATAACAACCCTCTTCCGTAAGTTATTGAACACCGCACCGGTACTTTTACCATCCGATACGGTCTCAGCAGCACGTATATTCCCACTATTCACCCGCCCCTACATTTCGGAAATTTCACTTCCCCCTGCACGTAGGCAACCGATGCCAACCACCCCCTCTGAATGTCGAAGGTATCAACAGCGCCATTTTTCTTTCCTGTATATTACAGTCGTGACAGTTTTCGTGACGAAAAATACAATTAACGAAGTGGTTAGGAGGTAGTTTGTCAGTCCCGCTGCGGGAACAGGATGGCAAAAGAGGTTGGAAGGAGGAAGCAGAAATAAAAAAGGCGGAAAAAGTTTTTCCTCCCAGCTCTTTCGTTCTGTTCAGCGTAAACTTTTTCTTTCTTTCGTTCTTTCTCACTCTCCTTATGCCGCCTGTGCCTGTGAGTTCAAGCGTGTAAAGGTGGTGGGGAAGAACAGTCCATAATGCACCCCAGGGGTAAAATGGCCCCGCCCTGTTTTTCATTGTTTTCCCATTACTAATTCTGGGATTTTATGCGCCAGAATTCTAGTTCAAGTAGGGTTTATTGACGGCTTCCTTGAGAGCTCAATTTCGGAATGTGGATAGACTGTATTTCAGAACATCTATTGGCCAAATTTGAGTGCTCTAGGACTTTGTTTACCCCCTGACGATAATAGGTTAAGGTATTGCCGAAGCCGACATTTCCCCAAGTGAACTAACAATGCTGCTCGTTAAATTCACAAATTTATAATCGGAAAGCTATGAAAAACAGTGTGGGCCATTTTACCCCAGGGGTGCGTTTTAGACCATCCTACCCTACCTACCTCAGTCATATAGCGAGGAGGAAAGCGCTCCAAATGAAAATTAATATTTCGATAAACGTCTTTTTCCAAGGAGCTGGCTTACGTTCTGGTGGTGGCTGTGTTGCTATGGTGGTACGACTGAGATGTATCTTGATTCAACCTTTTTCACGATGGCATTCAAGCGAGAAAGAACGTTGCCTGGATGGATATCAGCCAGAGTATGATGAAACAGTCACATCGTCGCGCGCTCTCTAGCAGTGAATAGTTTGCGGCTGAAAGGAGCAACTTTTTCGTCTTTTAATTAGTGGTTTCGTATTATTTTCATCCTTGCTTGCTTAATCCCGGTGAGGATGGGTTCAACTCCTACGGGGACGACGGGGAATATTTGACGCGCGCGTTGGTCCTTTACCTCTTGTAACGGTGTTTTGTTGCGATGAACTGTCTGCTAACTTTGCAGTGAAGATTCAATTATGATTGAGATGGTTGTGTAAGGAAAGAAGTCTTTATGAAACGGGAGAAATGTTTGCATTGTCTTTTTTATTAAACTTTGCGTTGTGATGGACATTTGCTCATTAAAAAGTTCGAAGCATTGACGCTTTAAGAAGAAAAAAACCGCAATTAAGAGGAAGCTTTCCGCCCCGAAAAAGAAAGACGTTATGATTGTTTTCTTAATATTGAAAAAGATATCGTAAATCGAAACAAAACCGTTTGTTTTTTCTCTTATTAAAGAACACTTTTATGAGTAAGACATTTTTTCAAAGTCACACAAAAAACCACAAAAACCGATCTTTTGGCTGAGTCCAAAGTTTTTTCATGTTGATATAGTGCTCCCCTCTGACACATATTGTCACAACTTTTCGACCACCTGCTTGAAAATAAATTTGCTTTATCACATCCCCTCCCCTAATTATTTCGAAGTTTGTTTGACAATGAATTTTAGGGATTTATAACTTAAATATAATCTCTAATTTATTTTGGGGGCCTCCCTTAGCTCAGTCGGTAAAGGCACAGCTACAAAGCAAGACGATGCTGGAGGTGGCTGGGTTCAATTCCCGGTCCGGTCTAGGAATTTTTCGAGTTGGAAAATTTCTCGACTTCCCTGGGCATAAAAGTATGATTAGACTTGCCACACAATTATACCAATGCA
This sequence comes from Ochlerotatus camptorhynchus, assembly GCF_037179485.1. NCBI lineage: Eukaryota > Metazoa > Arthropoda > Insecta > Diptera > Culicidae > Ochlerotatus > Ochlerotatus camptorhynchus. The sequence continues at coordinate 1,922,510 of NW_027040500.1, forward strand.
AAAATGGTACAGGCATCGAAAGCTCTGAATTAATAACTGTGGAAGTGCATCTAGAACACTAAGTTGAGAGCACGGAATAAGCTAATATGCGATATGCAATAAGCTTGAAATGCGAATAAGAAGAAGAAGAAGTATTTCAGAATAATTCAAAGTGTTTTTTATGTTACTCCATACGCGCAGTTTGCGATTTTCAGAGTTGGTTGGAAATGTTATCTAACATGAAGCTTTAGTGTGATAATTTATTAGCTAGAGAATGATCGTAGCAGGGGGTAGGTGGTTAGTTCCGTTAGAGTACGGCAGTATGAAAATTGAATAGAAGTTGACAATGAGCGAAGGGCCATTAATGCGACATTACAAAGTCAAACGCACACCTTTTGCCTAACCCGGATTTTGTACTGTCGCATTAATGGCCCTTCGCTCATTTTCAACTTCTATTCAATTTTCATACAGCCGTTCTCTAACGGAACTATCCACCTACCCTCTTCTAAGATCATTCTCTAACTAATAAATTATCACACTAAAGCTTCATGTTAGATAGCATTTCCAACCAACTCCTTCAGAATAATGTTTAGAAAAAGTGGGTTAAATTAATAAAAGTATGTATTTTCCTAGGAAACTTCTTGCCTCTTCCTTACAGAGCCGGATTCATGCTAAGCAATCGATTCACCCGCGGAACAACACCTGGGTGTCGACTACCTGAAAAACCCGGAAAATCAGGGATTATCAAGGTCATCAAAATGTAACTTGGTGCGTCTGTTCAATCCATCTATGTTCAACAAAAATCAATCCCTTAAGCGCATTGGAGCGCCTTTGTGTAAATGCAAGAATGGTAAATAGTTAAGCTGGGCTTAGACAAGGCAAGTAATTGATCAACTCTGTTGAATTCAATTGGCTTGAAATGTTGAGCCTGGTTCAACTGTTTTCAATTCGAGTGTCAGTTTAACGGCGAGGTTTACACGTTCAATTCAAGTTCAAGTCAGCTCAATTCAACTGAGTTGATCAATTGACTTGCCTTGTCTAAACCCAGATTTAAGAGAAGATGATGATTGTTTCTGAATACTACTGGTTATTGTTCCTTATTGTGTTGTTAACAGCCTGATTAGCTCAGAGAACTAACTAAATGAAAATGTATAGTAGGATAAGCGTCTTGCTTGGGAGGATTATGTTTTGTAATGTTTGGACTGGCACTTGTATGATTGAATAATGATTCAAATATACGTAGACAAGCATTTCCGGTCGTAGTCGCTGTAGTATATTTGAAATTAACCATCAGCCGCTGAAACTATATGAATTATCGCGCAGGCGTGCAATTGTTCATTACAGCTAAAATGCTATTTTTCGGTATTATGAAACAATGGGATACTATAATGATAATTTGTATATGTAAGATGGAAGAAGAGGTGGTAAAGTATGTGTATGACGTATACAATTTGTCAATTTTGCTTTCGAAGGTTACAACTACCGATTTTATGATCGCTTATTGCTCGCTCATCGCGTTGCTCATCGTTACAGCTAATCGCTAGTTGTGACCTTCTGAAAGCAAAATTCCGGAGAACTTTGAGATTTGGACGTAATTGCTTTTGTAAACAAACACGTCTATCGCCGATTAATCGTAAATTGAAACTTATTATCGCGAACAAACCATACTAAATGATAAAGGAATCATTTCTCTACCTGTTTGTGCCGTTAATTTTTTAGATTGAGCTTTAATTTGCGAGAAATTGGCGATTGACGTGTTTGTTTACAAAAGCAATTACGCCCTAATCTCAAAGTTCTCCGGAATTGACAAATTTTATATGTCATATACAAACTTTACCACCTCTTCTTGCATCTTACAAATAAAAATTATCATTATAGTATCCCATTGTTTCGTAATACCGAAAAATAGCATTTTAGCTGTAATGAGCAATTGCAAGCCTGTTATCGCGTATTTCTGTTATTCATTACATACTAAGTGAAAAGGTGTAGTGGTAAGCGTGATTGCCTCTCAACCCAAAAGGCCTGGGTTAAATCCTAGTCGGCGCCGCCGGGATTTTCTGAGGCATAAAATCTCTGATCACGCTTTATTTCGGAAGGGAAGTAAAGCCGTTAGTCCCTGGTTCATGAGCTGATGGGTCGATAGGGTTAGGGTTCAGGTATGGGAGCTGCCTCCCTGGCGTCGCTATCATTGGAACTCAGTATGGAAAACAAACCAAGAAAAAAAAGGTATTGCAAAGAATATTTTCTAGGGGGCTTTAGGAATACCTCTCAGAGAGTTTTTACTAAAACATCCAAGAGTGAAGAGGATTCAAGGATTCGTGAAAAATACCAAGGAAAACGATTGTAGTGGGCACAATTCCATAGAAATTCTGCGAAGATCTATAAGGAAATTCCGAGGATAATTCATAACGTATTTCGAATGAAATTTTTTTAATGAGAATTCCATGCAAATTCCAGAAGAATTTATAGGAGAGCTCCAAGATAGTTCTGTCCTAAATTTGAAGATAATTCTCGGCGGGAGAATTTCCCCTACCCGATGGTGTTGGCAGGGAAGGGGGATTACAAGTTTTGCTCACAAAAGCTAATAGGCTTCTTTTCAATTGTTGTTTAATTGAGGTGAATTGCATAGGAATTCTACGGAGAATTTCAAGCATATTTAAAAAAAATAATGTATGGACGAATTTCAGACAATTTCAGGACTGTTATAAAGAAATTTTTAAGGGAGTTCCAGAGAGAATTTCAAACTTATCTTAGAAGAATTCTGAGAAGAACTCTGTGAAAGCAAGAAAAAGCTTGAGAACAATCAAATAAAAGCCTGTAAAGTTTTGAGCGAATTTTCATACACGAATTGTGGACTTCGACCGTGCAAGATCCAGCAAAGGTGTTGCTCGATTAGAAATGATCCATTTAATCTTCGGCTCAATCGCATTCAGTTTTATGCTTAATTCAAATGTATATCGCTAAACCTGGAAAATACCGGAAAATTCTAATCGAGATAAGCTGGTTACCATGAAGATGGAGGAGATCTGGATGAATGTATGCCCCTAGGGTTGCGTTCGGAATCAGTTAGAAAAGAACTTCTAAGACTGACAAAAATGGCCATGTGAAGAACCTATTCTCGTATCAGTGAGTAAGTCGAGGTAAACAACGGATGATGAACTTGCTGAAACCTTTAAGGGGGTAGTACACTTTGAACGTCCAAAAAGTAAGGCATTATCGTTAATTTTTTTTTTAAGGAATAAAACACTCAGGGAGGGCAAATATGTTATAACCCATTTATTAGTCATCCTTCGAACTACAATTTGTATTTTTTTTTAACTAGATTGGCGTCTCCCCGTAGCTGGTGCACCAGGTCGCGCTGCGTGTGAAAATACTCCTTTCCATGTGATCCTGGAACATAAATCGAACAAAAATCCTGATTAGTAATGAAATTTTGGGTTAGAAATACGTATTCCGATTTTTTTTTAAATTAATTTTTTCAAAAGTCCATTTTTTTCACCCTAATAATGCTTACAAAATCGTGGATTAAAAATCCATTTTTGACAAAATCGAAAATGTGGATACGTATTTCTAAGCAGAAATGTGGTCCTGGGCCCACTTCAATCTTTTTTTGCTATATATTGCGGACAACCATGGCTTCTTAAGAGTTACTCTGCCCTTAAGACTTTTCTTATGAAGACGATTTCGTAAGGATTGTGATGTCAGTTGAATGGAAAACTCGCTTTCAATCTGTTTCGCAATTTTCGGAGCTGATAGTCCCCGGTCCAGCTCCGCCTTCTTCACGATAGCTCTGTCAATTCGGCCAGTTGTCTTTGAAGGACGCCCCGATCGCTTAGCTGGTGAGATAGAACCACGCTTTTTGTACATCTGCACAATTCTAGCGACCGTATCTTTGTGAAGCTGGACAATATCGGCAATATCACGGTAGCTTTTGCCAGTTTTGTGATGTTCAATAATCAAATTTCGGATACTGATCGAAATTAGTGCTTTAATGGGCATTTTGAAACAAATAACTTCCAATTTTGAACACAAAAATTAAATTTCGAGCACGAAAACTTCAGGAGCACAAAATGACAGATAGACACAATGTTTACATTAGATAAAGTTGCAGAATACATACTAAAACTCTGTAAAACACACTTAAATCATAGTATCCGTTTGGGGGTGGATAAACTTTTTTTTGCGTAATTTTTTACAATTTTTCATAATTTATCACATGAAATCTCAAGAAAAGATATAAACGCCGTATTTTCAATGGCAATGTGATAAATAAACATAAATTGATAAATCATGGAGGAACACTCATAAAATTAAACTGATTTTCACCAGAAAACAAAAAAAATGTAAATTTTTAGGGGGTGGATAAACTTTTTTTGCATACTGTATAAAGAAGCACACTTTGTGAAAACCGAAAATATAACATGTTACGAAAATATGGAAGATTTTGAACGCATATTTCTCCAAAGCATTAATGTGAAATATGTCATGCAATATGCCATTCGACGGGGGCTCCATGTAGCAGTTTTTTGGCTTATAGTACAAATAATGAAAATAGTTAAACAGCTAAGAAATTGAACTAAAATTGGTAGCATCAAAATTTCCCATAAATATGCTTAGATCACAAGGTGTCTTTCCTAACACAGCCATCACATAGTTGGTCCCAAACGAGCGACATGTGAACCGGTTGCAGCTTGCTGCCAAGGTTGCCTGCTCTAGCCAGAGAAGTAGTGAAGAAGCCACACCGCCACTGTTCGGGTACAGTTGCTCATCGTAAGGAACACCACTGTGTGCCATCTTCATCAAGCGCGTCATCGTCATGCCGAAGAACATCCGCCGAAGCCGAACGAAAAGACCATCGGCTTGATTGAACTTATAGAGATGTAGGATGATCGCGCACAATTATGAATCATTAGAAGAATCCTCCGCAAAGCCCGATGGGACGTGCCGCCGTCCACCCACCGAAATTTTTCTGCTGTTTTCTGGCCAATTGGGCTTATTTTCTTTAGGAGAAAAGTTTACGGTTGACCCAATCACATACAATAAAATCAGCTGCCGTCCATCCAGCAATGTTGCAGTATTTTTGAAACCGCCATATTTTTCATTGATTTATTTGTGATTGATTGCAACATCTTGTTTTCAATTTGGTTGCAATTTAAGATCAAACGTTCAAAAATAGAGGCGTTAAAAATCACGTAAAAACAGAATAGAGAGAACTTTTATTTGTTGCTTAGTAGAACGAATCAATCATTTGCTTCCCAGCTTTCAACTATTTGTGTACATAAAATTAACATAAAAAATAAATTAATAGAACCTGAGCAGAAAATGAATCCTCGCTGATTTTAGTTCTATATCGTTCAGTCTTTAATCTGTCATTTTCGAGATTGCACTCGGTGAGAACTTTTGTTTTATTCTTTCAGTTTCTTGCCTGAATAGTTCTACTGCTGTCATTTCTGAGTATTTTTGCAGTCGTCTATTTGTCAGTATTAACACTAGTTTGACTATTTTGCTGCTTTTTGAGTTAATGAATTTCACATTCACTCAAAATCAGTTAATATGCTCTTTTTGCCAAATCACAAGGTGCTGCAATAGTTTTCATAACTGTTATAGAAACAGTAAACATAATAACTCAAAGTACGAGGTAAAGTCGCAAGTCTGAGTCTAGTTAAGTGCCCTTAGGGGTCCATAAATACCTTAATTGTGATTTAATATGTTTGTATTCTTCGAAATTGGTTTCACCGAACTAGATATAGGGATTTCAAGGGACTTAATAATACAGAAATCTTTATGCATACATTTATACAGAATCAATAAGCACATGATTATGATCTTTTTTGTTGGCTAAAAAAGCTAGGTTGTATATTTATTTTAAAATTTGCAGGTAATTTAAACTAATTTCCTAAATTAATTTAGTTTAGCATAACATATTTTCAAATATTTTTTTTTTGTATAAATTTATTTGATAAGGCTCAACCGAATTAACTTTACAGAGCCGAAGATTCATGTTAACTATACAAAACACTGAAGTCTTTTTTTACACGGTTTTTTTAACGTGGTTTTTTTACACGGTTTTTTTACACGGTTTTCCACGATTTACACGGTACGTTTTTAACGATTTCTCGACAACGATACAACCTATCGACTTGATTTCAATCACATTATTCCGTTCAAGCTATAGGTAATCGAATGGCATACTTTAAAAAAATCACAATTTTTGGTGTTAATAATTTGTAAAAAAAAATCTATATGGACCATAGCATGTTATAATTACAAATGGCATTAAAATCCGATTTTTTAAAAACATATAAGCATGTGAAAAATCAAAATCTCGTAGGTTTTTTTTTTACACGGTTTTTTTTTTACACGGTACATATCCCCCGTGTAAAAAAAGACCTGTGTGTACATCTTAAAACTATAGTCAAATGGTACAACACAATAAACATTTTATCTTCCGCTATCCAATAAGCCTCCTCCACCAGAACGGGAGCCGCTTCCAGTGGTTTTATTGTATGGCAGATTCGCCAACGAGGGTCAAAGCGCTTCAATTGCAGCAATGGACGCAAAACGTTGTCATCACTTACACACTCATCACGAAACGGTTGCTTTCCAAAGTCGACGACGCATAGACCGAAATAACTGCTGATGAAGAACAATGAGGAGGACCACACAATGGTTGCTGCCGAGTAAACAGACGATCGCGTGATACACAATGAGAGTGGTCTGCTTCTGTCGACAGCCGAGTGAACACTGACAAATATTTTCTAAAAATATGCTTTATAAACTGATAAATTTTTGAATTGTTAAAAAAACGGGGAAAACTTTGGAATTTTGAATTAGAAATTCAGCTGCGGGTTGCGCAAGTTCCACCCGGCTGGAGCGGAAATCGAACCCTCACTGCTTGGCACAAACAATACGCCAGAACGACGGGTCACGCCGTTGAACACATGACCACAAAGCCACACGACAATAAAGTAATGTCCCATTGAACCCATTGATCCCTTTGCCTTAATCGCATTTGGTTTTATACATCATTTAAATGTACACTGAAGTCTTTTTTTTTACACGGTTTTTCGCGATTTACTCGGTACGTTTTTAACGATTTCTCGACAACGATACAACCTATCGACTTGATTCCAATCACATTATCCGTTTCAAGCTATAGGTAATCGAATGGCATACTTTTAAAAAAAAATTAGTTTAAATGCCGAAATTTTTAAAATATGTCTAGATGGACCATAGCATGCTATAATTACAAATAGCATCACATTCTGATTGTTTAAAAACATTTAAACATGTGAAAAATCATCGTACGTATCCCCCGTGTAAAAAAAGACCTAAGTGTACATCGAAATTCCGGAAAAATTTCCAAAATTACGGAAAAAATGGGAAAAATCTGGAAATTGCTATTCGAGAAATGTTGGTATGCAATTATTAAAAAAAACGTACATTACTGATTTTAAACCAGTTTTTTTTTTCTCAAAAACAGTGTCATTCATATCTGCTCTGCACCTCTGCTTTCTTATGTAGAAGTTGAGATGAATGACTGTACCAAGAGTTAAAATTCTTTTAATGAAATTGAGGAATGGAAATTTGTCTGTAGTTGCTTCAACCACTTTTGTAGTCTTTTGTGACTTGTCCAGGGATGACATTAAAACCCAAGACTTCCAGCGAGAGATTTCACTTTTGAGGATAGTCCTCTCCCCCTTATGTCACAAATTGTCACGTTTTTTCGAACCTTAATGCTTGACGCAATGTATGGATAGCCCACAATCTAAATAACTGAAATTGTAGGGTACAAGATACTATCCAAAACAAGATAAGATTTGGTACACTTGACACTTAACAATCATGTTCCAGTCAGCTTCATAAACGTAAACTACAAGTACAACCCCTGAATCTGTTTCTGTCTCAACATACTATCACTAAAATTAAAATCACTGCCCTTTCAATTCACCACCACGACGGCGTGTGAACCACAGCGTGTTAAGTACAGCGTAAACATTACCCGTCACCCTCCATCCATTCGGCATGTTTAATGCTGGGCACGTAAACAAACATCACCCATCATCGACGATATGCCATCAATCGGCGATGCGAAGAGGGCTTCTGCTTCTGATGATACTGCGATCCGATCATAATGGATGATGAAAGTTCGATTCACTGAAAATATTAAATTGATGGAATATTTCGCAAGGATCTCGGAGCAAGGCTCGTCGTCGTGGACCGCGTAGTTCGGAAGGGTTGCGAAAAAAGAAGGACCTTTTACCATCTGCCCCGGCTATAGAACGGTGGGCGGGAATATTGATGGGAATAACGTGCTCGCAGGAGAAATGTTTGTTGAAGGATAATTAAAACATCAACAATCGCCAGGCAAATATTTTCCAACCGGTGCGCTTTCAAAAAGGAAAAAAAAGTATGACGCACGCTTCATGTCAGATTTTCACTGTGACATAACGAAAGCTTGAAATCTATTGTATTTTGAATGCCACTAGGGCGGTACTGATTCATCTTGCCAGTTAAATTCCCAATCAAGATTAATTGTTTATTTTTATTTACAACCTTTAATACTGCTCTCTAAAACGTAGCCGTAAAAATAGTTTTTCGTTCTTATCTCTCGCCGGGTTCCGTCAGGTTCGTTCGCTTCATACTGTAGGAGACGCGTCGAATAAGCTCAAAGTAACACAATGTTTATTTTCCAGAACAATAATAAAATCGAAAAAATAAAGACCTAGAAACCTCATTTGTCTAAACACACACAGCGACCGAGTTCGGGATTGAGATTTATGTTACGCAATATATCACACCGACAACAAAGTAGCAATCGTTCATCACTTTAATTATCCTCACCTCTCGTCGTCGCGGTATGCCCTCCATATGCTGGTACTAAGATGAGAATGCTGTATTTTTGTCGCCACCTTCCAAAACGTGAAAATGGAACAGGTGGAAAACAGAAGTTATTTATACAAATTAGTACACACCTTTATAGGTGGTTTTGTCATGGTTTCAGTTAGGTTGAATGGGCAAAAGGAATTATAATTACGCATTGCTCGGAAAAGGTTAGCTTCAAACCGTGTGATTTAAATTTCGTAAAGGTTTACTGAAGCAGATCTGCGAATTTAGTTTCTAATTATAAATTTAATTTCATAACGATACGTCGTCTTTCGATGCATTTCGTGATTTTGCATTCGTATCTGTTTTCACCAATTTCAACGAAAATGGACACAGGTTGTGTAAGCACACAAGTCTCAATTTGCTAAGAAATTGTTCCTTATTTTTTCAACAACAAAAAAACCACAACTGTTAATGATAAGTTCTCCGCTCCGAAAAAAATAATTACGTTATGATTTTTCAAAAAATATTGAAGAAAAATATCAAATTAACTAAAAAAAACACATTTTGCTAATTTAAAAAAAAAACGTTCAAAACTTTTTTTTTATCTTGGCATACATTGGGACTCAAAAAACCATAGAACATCGACTTGTTGGTTTTGCTGAGGGTCCATTTTTTCATGAGACAAACAAAATGTTACATGTAATTTTTTCCAGGAATCTAAGGAAAAACTGATTTTCTTGGGTTTTTGATAATTTTTCCTAATATTTTTAGAAAAATAAAAACGTGCCGCTCTCTGTTCTGCAATCTAGTGTCAATCACCGACGGACATCGATTGCCACAAATTGACGGAAATCGAATGTGCAGGATGGCAGCCTCCACACCTGCGTGAGATATCGCACCCATTCAACACACATGAGCCGGGTCCAACGGCTTTACTTCCCTTGCGAAGGAAGACGTGACCAGAGATTTTTATGCCTCAGAAAAATCCCACCGACCTCGGCTGGGATTGAACCCATTGGGGGTGAAAAAGCAGTCAAGCTTACCACTAAACCACCGGCGTCGGTATTCATTGACATGTCAAACGTCAAAAAGGGCATAATGTCTGACAACAAAATTGGTTACAATTTGAAATTAAACTGGCCTCTACTTCAAAATCACAATATTTAACGAATGCTTCTATCGAATGATAACTTTCAATGTAATTGATGTCCTTCAAATATAAGCATTTTTGAACTTAGAATAGTTGTGATTGTTTCCGTTTAATGAGGTGTCCATTTTGAAATTTCGCGCAAGTTTTAATGGAAATATTCACAACTTTCGAATATGTTAACGAATTACAGCGAATTACGGCATTAATGTAATTAAAAACATCAGCAATCGGATTATATTCGGTTTTATCTCCATGGACCGACTTCATCACCGTCTTGAATCTGGTTTACCTATATTGTTAAACCTGGTGGTAGGTGAAGAAATCGGCACTTACAAAAATGTTCTATCAATTCCACTAACTTTCCCAAATAACACAAATTCATAGAACTATGTTGAGTCAACTACTATACAACTAAAACCAGTCATACAAAGGTTATATAAACTGTTATATAACATGTGTGTTGCTTGGGCTATTTTATAGCAATTTTCTGCAAACCCAGTCGGGATTCTTTTAATCTTAGTTAGATTTCGCCAAACAGGTAGAAGGCGGGATGCTTTGTATCCCCGTAGGGACTATCTGAACCCCCACAATAATTATCTAAATTCCAGGTGGGATCGTCTGGATTGACTTTGTCTTAACATATCAATAAGACTGGCAACTTTCCCGTTTTCTCTTACACGACCACTATGAGATAGACACAATCGCATCGTCTGCCGCAAAAAGCAAATGCTATGAATTAATTTGATTGCAGAGATATCAATTTCGGGATCTTTCAGAATTGTGTAGATTCTAGTTGGGATCAAGCATTCTAGTTAGCATTCTCTAGCATCAATCGGTTGCAATAAGAATTATCCGTATTTCAGTCGAGATTTTACCAATCCTAGTTACGATACTTTGAAATCCCTATTAGGCTTTTCTGGATACCACGCGGGATCCGGAGGCTCTCTACTTGGATCTAAAGAGTTGCTTTGAATCTCAAGAATCCTACACACTTAAACAGAGACCCTGAGTTCGGTAAAAAAAAAATACCGTCTTAGATCGGTAATGCTAAAAATTACAGATGTTTCGGTATTTTCTCGCTTTATTGCTGAAAACTGTAAATGAAATGACCGAATTTCGGTAATTTCATTTTAATTTACCGAAAACGGTAACCATTTTTACCGGCAGGTCTGTAATCAGCCTCATCACTGACTTCGGTGAAATATTTTACTGAATTTTCGGTTAACAAAGCGTTCCATTACTGAGTTCGATAATGGTCTAGGTAAACGTCAAATCCACCATATTGTTATTTTCGATCGACTTTAAAAGCGTTCGTGCTTGTGAAAAATAAGAAGGTGAAATTATGGAAGCTGTTATTCAACACCAAAATGAGTGAATCGTAGATATTTTCCGTAAATAATTAATTTTTGTTATCTAAATAAATACCGATTACAGATGGCCGATGTTGTTGCTTGTTTTTTCTGTCGGTCTAAGTTCCATTCCCGTTGGCGACGATCTGAAAACAGCATTTGGAATATTCTTCTAAAGCTTCCTTGTTTTCAGTGTAGTGCCGAATCCTTCCGACAAAAACTTGGTTTTGTTCATTGGTGGTGCAATTTGCAACACTAACTTATTGATCACGACAACAGCCAAATTTTTGCATGGGTTGCAGTGACCGCCACCTTGAAACAATATTAAAGAAAATTACAGTTGAGTCGGTTACCTTTTTAGAAAATTACAAATCTCTCGGTAATTTTTGATTTGCATATCGTCCTCAAAATTACAGTTTTCCGGTAAAGTCGACTACAAATCAAGCAATGCACATCGGTAAAAGTTACCGATCGTTCGGTAAATTTGACAACTAATTTTGTTGATCCAGTTTACAGATTTTTCGGTAATGTTCTCGATTACCGAAAACATTACCTACCGTTCAGCTGTTGAGAATTCGGTAAATGAATTACCGAAGTCGGTGATTTTTTCTAAGTGTGTAGCTGGCATCTAAAGCGTTCTATCTGGGATCTGGAAATGCCGATTCAGAGAATCTCTAATAGAACCGGATAAGGAATGAAACCCACATTCTTGAAGCAGATGTTCGTTTCATTGAAGACGATTTATTGATATAGGATGCTTACCGGCCACTCTCGATGTGTGTCACGCGATCGTCTGTTTACTCGGCAGCAACCATTGTGTGGTCCTCCTCATTGTTCTTCGGTCAACGCGTCGTCGACTTTGGAAAGCAACCGTTTCGTGATGAGTGTGTGAGTGCTGACCACGTGTTGCGTTCATTGCTGCAATGGAAGCGCTCTGTCCCCCGTTGGCGAAACTGCCATTCAATGAAACCACCAGTGCACTGGAAGCAGCTCCCGATCTGATGGAGGAGGCTTATTGGATAGCGGAAGATAAAGTGTTTATTGTGCTGTACCTCTTCAATATAATTTTAAGATATTTTTATAGTAAACAAGAATCCTCGGCTCTGTAAAGTTAATTCGATTAAGCCTTATCAAATAAATTAATTAACAAATAGACAAACACATATCAACGGTTAGAGACGCATACGCTTTCGAAAACAATCTAAGGACACAGGTGGGATTCCAAAAAAAACAGGATAAACCCGTGAATTTCGATGAAAAATCGGGAAAAATATAGTTTGGTCTGTCTTTGAAAAAAATAAGATTGTATACAGTGGCGTAGCGTAACCTAACTTTTTACCTGTGCACACACTTAAAAAATGCAATCTAGTAATATTTGTATTAAGATCTATTGCAAAATGCACAAAATTTTCTAGTTTTACCGATATGCAACCATTTCAAGCAATATTTTGAGATCTGTCAATGTTTTGAGAGCAGGTGGATTGAGGTTAAGGCGACGCCACTGATTTTAGACCTTGATAAAAATTCAAGACCATGCAGTGACAGTTACTGTGAATCACCCTGTATATGGTGTCGTTACACCATATATACTTAGCATTATCAAATTTCCAGTATTATACCTAAACCTATGTCGGTAGATATCAACATTTCCTATTTTACCGGGAACTCGGGTTGATCCCGGCCCTCTATCTCGGCAGGCAAAAGTTTCCGGCCAATTAGATCACCAACAGTCGATTCAGCAGAGATTTTCCTTTAAGAATATGTATAACATGTTAGCGGCGCCGGTAAGCGTGAATGCCTCTTACTCCAAAGGGCCTGGGTTCAATCCCAGTTGGCGCCGTCGGGATTTTCTGAGGTAAGTAAAGCCGTTGATCCCCGGTCAGTTGATGGGTTGATAGGTAGGGTCCAGGTGTGGGATCTGCCTCCCTGGCGTCGGTAGCATTGGTACTTAGTACGGAAAACAAATCAAGGAAAAATGTATTATAGGGGAAATGGCTCTAATGTTGGCCTATGGATCTAAGATTGGGCCCATCGCTTAAAATCTGCTATTTATCAATTTTAACTAGATGAACGCGTCATTGGACGGTGCTAATGGATATTTTTGGTCGCTATTGAAAATTTAGTCGACTGCTGAATTTATGTATGGGCCCAAATTAGGAGCATTTAGGCCGACATTACATCCATTTCCCTTATGTTGACTGAAACCGTTTGTCAGCCAAGATATTCAATTTAGTTGTTTGAGTTTCTTTTCAAACAGGCGATCAAGAATTGTTTTTAATATGTTTGGAAAATATGTAACACATACTATATAAAAACTCTATATCAAGGGCAATACCCTACGCAACAAAATGTAACCAATGTTTCCAATTCGGAAAAGCGCACAGAGTAAATTTAATCATTATATTCTATTATCAAAGATACCCCTTTTTACGGTACTAAGAAAAATCAATTTGCAGCACTTTTCTAAACTTGTTGAGACCTCTTATGTTTACAAATACCGAGAACCTACTGAGCAACTGAGTCATGGAATATATGTAACGTCACTAGGTAGAACGTTATTGAGCTGAATGAGTCATTAGACCTAATTGTAAAGAGTGATGGATTTAATTATGAATTTGTTTATAAAAACTTTAACTTGGTACCTAATATATTTCATACCATTAGTCCACATTTGAGGATAATGTCCAGTTGGCTTACACGCTGGACTGACAGTTTCATAACTATTATTAGCTGACCCATAATTGTTAGATGACTGTTGAACAGATGTTTAATGATTAAACACGTCGTAAATAATAATGGTTTATTTCTTAATATATTAAGCGAGCCATTTTGTTGAATTATACTTTAAGCTTTGAACAATGATATCTGTAATTTTGCTATTGAAGATAATTTAACCACAAATATTATCGCAAATTTTCAACCATGTTCGTTTATGACATTTTGAAAAAAAATTAAAGCATTAATTTCTTCTGAATATTCGGAAATTTCAAAATGAAAATTCACTGACACTTGCAAACCAAACAGGTGGCGTTAATTCTTTTCATTCATTTAATATTTAATATAATAATAACATTTTACATTTAACTTGTGTATGTCCAACTCCAAGCCTCAATTTCAAAATGTAAATATCCTCGCAAACGCATCTTATAACCTGTTTGCAACCTTCAAAGTACATTACAGCATCAAAATGTAAGCTTTGAACAAAGTGCATCTTAATAGTCTCAAACTTACCCCTACTTAAATATTAAAAAAAACAATCCCCCACGTAATACTCTCTGGCCAGGGAGAAACACAAGTTATTGGCTCCAAAAGTTGTTCCCCTGGAGTTTCTTTTACCCACGTTCCATTGTCCCTACGCGGTGTGTGCCGATGTTGAACACTTTTGCAAACTACCTCTTTATTACATTACAAAGTCCTTTCCCCCAAACTTGCGGTGTGCGACCACACAGTCCGGAAACTCCGCGGTAAATGCAATACTTCGCGCTCGACTGCTAGTGGGGACTAAAGTTGACTTTTTCCCCCGAAAAAAAAAAAAAAAAAAAACATTGAAAGTCGAACCGAACCGCGCATTAAAACAGAATAAAAATGTCGGAAAATTATTACGTGTATAAAGAGTGACTCAAAAGTTTGTTCCCTTCCTTTCTTGGTTACTTTCTTCCGGGCCAACCAGATAAACATTCTGTTGGTTAAAAGTGACTGCGAGGGAGCTGAAAAAAGATCTTTTGTACCAGAACGGAAGAAAGTCAAAACGAGAAAACTTTTCTGTTTAAACAAGTGATTTTCGTTTGACTTTTCGTTATGTTGGATGTTTCAGGGTCTGTTGTGCGGGAAATCTGTTTGATTTTGATGGGAGATTTTTTATTCCTTTAAGTATGAAAGGTTTTTTTTTTTATTTTCCAGGCATGTCCGTTTTTATGATTAGAATCGTTAAAATTCGGATCACGTTCTATACAAATTTTCTCTAAAATCGAGCCCTATGGTTTCGAAAGGGTTGCCACTAATCTCGCAAAACTTTCCTGAATTCCCTTCGAAACATTTTACCCATCCTGCAAACGAAGACGAACAGTTTCCATTATATCTATCCTATCTAATGCGACGAAGATTGTTTTCTAACGTGTTTTCTACCATTTTCCCCACTCTCTTCCTCCATAGTCCGGCGCGAAAATCAACATATCAGATGGATCCTGTCCGGAGCGAATCGTTACGGTGTCCGGTTCCAGAAGTGCTATCTACAAAGCCTTTACACTGATCACAAAGAAGTTCGAAGAGGTAAGCTCTTGTTCTGCATGCTTGTGCACCATGTGAACGTTCATGGCTTGATTTTCTAACCCTTTCTGCTGTCTTTTTCGCCTTCTTTCACCCCCTTCTCTTTTCAAACAGTGGTGTTCACAGTTCCAAGACAATACTAATGCACAGGGTAAAACACAGATTCCAATCCGCTTAATCGTACCAGCTAGTCAGTGTGGTTCTTTGATCGGTAAGTTTCTCCACCTTGCTTGCAGGTGCAACATTCTAACAGCTGTTTTGTTTTTCAATCCAACAGGAAAGGGTGGCTCCAAGATAAAGGAAATTCGTGAAATTACAGGGTGCTCGATTCAGGTCGCTAGTGAAATGTTGCCAAATTCGACGGAACGTGCCGTCACGTTGAGCGGTTCGGCGGACGCCATCACACAGTGTATCTACCACATATGCTGCGTAATGCTGGAGGTAAGTGGATCGTAGTATAGTATGCTTAGTAGATGTAGTAGAAGGGAGGATTACAGCGTTGAACTAATCCCTAATTCCAGGGTGTGAATTTCGTAGCAACAGTTCTTTCACGCTTTGCTTAAACCCATAATCTGCAATACTCGCGATGGAATTTCATCGTTATCTGTTACATCATCTGAACGATTGTAATCTTTCTAATTCAAATTAATCAGGAGAAACTGATGCAAATCAGAATGCTCGATTATGTAGTAGAAGGCAGGATTTCAGTCACTGATACAAGTTTATACTAACAGGCTATCGTAACTAATAAAACAATAAATTACATTAAAACCAGAAAAAGAACAACAATTCGAACTTTTCACATAAAAAACTCAAACTTTACTGACCAAAATCAATCTTACAAAATTGCTTAAATAAACACGCAAAATGTTGGAAACAAAATATTAAGATTTAGCATTATATAGATATTGCCTACCACTGTTAAATATCACAAGTTCCAGGCCAAATAGGATACAAAAATAAAATTTCTTACTTAACCTTCTCCGATTTGCATGAAACTTTGCATAGTTTTGAGTTATGGGTAATTATTCACTTTTTTGCCGAAATTCTGCCATTTAAAAGCTGTTTTTTTTTTCAAAATAACATCTTTGACATTTTTCAATAAATTTTACCACGAAAACGACACTTCTGATCGAAATGACAAAGTTATTTCGAAAAGGAAACTCTTTTTGGGTAAAATATACACGGTATATATTTTTTTTTCTAGTAATTTTAAACAAAAAATTTAAAAAAAAAGTATTTTAAACTGATGTAGGGGATCTGCCTATGAATCTAAGATTGGGTCTATCGCTAAAAATCTGTTATTTATCAATTTTATCTAGATGAACACGTCATTGGGACGGTATTAATGGATATTTTTGGTCGCTATTGAAAATTTAGTCGATTATTGAATTTATGTGTGGGCCCAAATTAGGCGCGTTTAGGCCGACATTACATCCATTTCCCATATTTCAAAAAAGTATGTCTTCAATATTTATAATAGGGGAAATGGCTCTACAGTGGACTCTCTACAACTCGATATTGAAGGGACCATCGAGTTATAGGATTATCGAGTTGACCATGACCACCATGACCATGATTGACCGCCCACGGTTGCTACTCTGTTATTGCCAGATCAGCTGTAATTACACAGAGAACCAATAGACGATGCTTGGGACTAGCAATCATCCTCAATGTGTAAAAACTGGTGATCTCAAATTAGGCAATACCAGCGCCAGCCGCGCCTGAACGCAGGTCAAGAAAGGAATGGGTAGGAATGTGTTGACGTGACACTCGCTTTGATGGAAGCCGAGAAATCCTCTGCACTTCCACGAGGAGTCACTGGGATGTTGGGTAAGAGGGTAGGGTTTGCAGCAAGGTTCGTTTTGGTAAACGATAAGCTGAATTGATGTTTAAACGATATGGAGGGGTTACTGTATAAATAAATAAAAAGGAATGATCTCAGCCAAATAACCAAGTGGAGCTACACCAAAAGCAACCGGCCAAATTCATATTATATTATAATAAAATAAAAAGTAAATAACAATGATAAGCTATTTGATACACCTTCTGGTCCTTCAGGATCTACAGGACAACTTTTTTCTAGAAATGAAAATTATAGTTATATAATGATAGTTATATAGTGATATAATGAGATTTTAAAAATGTGAAATAAAACTAATTTACTAGTCATGCAATATATAAAATAATGTTAAATAAACAAGTATTACAAAATACAAAAAGCTCGATTTCAGTTAACCTCAATACATTCAACTGATTTCAACTTCTGATATTTTATTGGAATTGAAACAAACACTTTATTATGCACCATGGAATTTATTAACGCAATATGGAATGCTTTTTTAAAATATTGGTAAACTTTCATAATGCATCAATAGTCAGAAAAGTCGAGGTTATTTGGACAGTCTCCAGTTTTTATGCAATTGTAATCATGCATTCCAATGTTTTTTGTATTTTCCTGAACGAAGGCTGAAAATAGTGAATCATTATAATATTAATCTAAAAATGTCGAAGAGCTGAAACTTAAAGATTTAAATCAATGCGTCCAGCCTAAACGGAGGGTTCGCGAACACAATAAACTTCCTCATCACTCATATTCAGAATTTGATTGAATAAGTATTTACAAAAATACAAATAAATATATCAATAAGTTATGTAACTTTCTATCCTGGAAAGGAAAAATTAAATGGTTAATTTCACTGTCATATAAACGTTAAACATACATTAGAGAAAATCAAATGATGTTACGTTGCTTCTTCCAGTTGTGTTTTGACCCTGTTGTAAATATTTATCAATGAATATTTAATAATAATATAATAGGACCTAGGATGTATTCAAACTCAAACTATATCAAGATGGAAATAAAATCATAGTGAATTATTCGTATACACCTAACCGTAAAAAGCCGAGGAACATGCATCATGCGACCGTGGTCATCACTCTGACAAATGAAACGATGAACGATGAACATACACAAATCTCGAATACTCCCCCGAAGGGACGCATCCACTCCCGCAAACAATGCATCCCATCGTCAATCCGGCGCAACCAGCATCCCGCCCACGCATGCCAACACCACCATCAGATAGGAGAAATTTTCCTCTACCTGATGGCGGCGCCACAACACACCAAACCGACAACCAAACGCACTGCCCACAAAAGCAGACACGTCCCCTCGAAAATGCAATCGAGAAATGTGTAAGAACAATCTTCAACTGGAACATACTCACCAAATCAATACATCCTGATGCTTATCTTTCTCTAGTCATCTCTAAACAACCACATCTAAACATATTTCCACTATGTGCACAAAGTAATGCATTTTGCAAAAACCTAATAATAGATCCACGCGGTCAAGTACCAGCTCCACCGTTACATTTCTTGGGTCGATTCTAAGCTACAATAAACTATCAAACATGACCAAACACAATCACGATAGTGAAATCGAAACTTAAACACACGAAATCTTTCCAATTCAGACACAATAGTTAGCTCCAAAAGCTCTTTCTACACATCAACCAACACTACTAATAGCCTCACAATAATTATATTAAATTTTCCTCCCGCCGATTCTAGCCGCACAAACCGCCAGAAACACCAAATTCAAATAGAACCGATCGCTTACTTCCAAGCTCTGCTTGATAGCAACGATCCACACTACACCCACAGCCTTTTCTTCTTTATTTTTTTCCGTCATCCCGTCCGTTCCCGATGCTTTTTCTCACTCAAATTTTCTGAGGATTATCCATTCACAAAGCCAATGCTGCTGCTGGCTGAAAAACAAGATCCAGCAGAGCAGCATGCTATACGCGCGCGATCTTCCAACTTGCTTCTCTCTCTTCTTTCACCACGCTCTTCTCGCACCAGCTGACACGAATTCCGCGACGGACGACGAAATGAGATTTTTCTCATCATAGCGCACCTCCTCTTGCGGGTAAAATTAAAGGGGGAGAAACAGAGAAAAGAACACATTTCACATACACTACAACGCGCCCCGGCCGGTGAAAAAACCAAGCAACCGATCGAAAAAAAACATTATGGTGGACGAAAGATTGTACTAATTCGCGACACAAATTAGGACCACCGATCGAGAAATTATGGCTTTTCTCAAAAATAATTTCTACATCCTATGAATTCTAATACTGCAAACTAACACTTGACAATACATTTCATATTTAAAGCCGTATAAATCACTCGAAAAAGAACAAATTACCGGACGCACTTAAGACATCAACCGATCACGAAGGCAGTGTGGCCAGAACTCCCATCGAGTTATAGGATTATCGAGTTGTAGAATAACAATCCCTTACAAAATTGCTATCACAGTAGCCATGAAATTCATTTTTACTATGGTTCTGTAACTCGATATCGAGTTAGTGGACATCGAGTTAGTGAACACCGAGTTGTGGAGAGTTGGCTGTATATCTTTTTTATAAAATACCTTGACACGGAAGGGTCCATCAATCGCGGAATAAAAAAATACATGTTTAATATTTTTCGATAAGGATCAAAATTACAATTTGTTACGAAAGTCTAAAATCCACTTTTTTCTATGAAATTGCTGTATACGTTCCTAAACCTCCCTTAGCATTGCTGAAGTTCACTCGGAACTCTCCTGAAGTTCCCTCGAAACTTTTCTGAAGTTCCCTTGGAACTATCCTGAAGTTCCCTCGGAACTTTCCTGAAGTTCCCTCGAAACTTTCCTGAAGTTCACTCGGAACTTTTCTGAAGTTCACTCGGAACTTTTCTGAAGTTCCCTCGGAACTCTCCTGAAGTTCCCTTGGAACTCTCCTGAAGTTCCCTCGAAACTTTCCTGAAGTTCCCTTGGAACTTTCCTGAAGTTCCCTCGGAACTTTCCTGAAGTTCCCTCGGAACTTTCCTGAAGTTCCCTCGGAACTTTCCTGAAGATCACTCGGAACTCTCCTGAAGTTCCCTCGGAACTCTCCTGAAGTTTCCTTGGAACTCTCCTGAAGTTTCCTTGGAACTCTCCTGAAGTTCCCTCGAAACTTTCCTGAAGTTCCCTCGAAACTCTCCTGAAGTTCCCTTGAAACTTTCCTGAATTTCCCTCGGAACTTTCCTTAAGTTCGCTTAAAATTGTCCTGATATTGTCTCGGGAATTACCTAAATTTGCATCGGTTTATTCCTGATGTTCCTTCGGTGCTTTTCTGAAGTTCCCTCGGAACTTTGCGGTAGTCCTCCTGGAAGTTTTGTGAAATTTTCTCAAAACGTCCTGAAAGCTTCCGAAAATTAAATAAAGTTACCTCCGAACTTGCCTGAAGTTCTCTCGGATCCTTTCTTCAGTTGCGTCTGAACATCCCTGAAGTTCTCTAAAGTTCTCTTGAAGCTTTCAAAAAGTTTTGTGAAGTTCCCTCCAAACATCTCAGATACTTCCCCAAAATTATCCCTTCCTTCAAATCTTTCCACAGTGTTAAGATCATCGTAATTACAAGCTAATTTATTACTATTACAGTTACTTGTACCGAGGAAATCTTAATAATGTATTCACTTTACCGATTACGTACGGTTGCTTGCTTAAATTAATCTAAATCAGACAAAACCTTATAAGAATTATTCGCATGAGAGCTCGATCATTGGAAAATGACTAGAAAACTAATGATAGGTAGTTTCGTCTCGTGATAGTGAGAGGACCTGTTTTCTCATTGTTAAATGACGGCCATGATATATTTAACCAGCTCTGGTTGCGTTGCGTTGCGTTTGTAACGGAGTAATTCGTTGCATACTTTAACTTTCTTATTCTAATATCTTAAGGAAAAGTATTTGGGAATGAATAGCTCTCCAATCAGAATTCAGAATAGGAAAAGCATGACAATTACCATTACCGGTCACGCCCATCTTCTGCGTTACGAAAGGAAGGATATTGTTGCTGTAACATCTACCTAATTTATAATCTCAACAAAACGTTTCATCATGCATTACCACACTAAAATGTCGAACGGCATCTTTGTACTCTCGCTAAGCAGCACCATGCGTCTCCATGAAAAATGAGGCCCTCTAGCTCTCTCATGCATAATAGATGGCCGTTCTTCAAACCCTACTGCAGCAGTGCAGTGCAAATTCGCGTGCACTCGAAGCTAACAACTATGTCACGGACTGTGCTGACCAACCGACAGACGGAGGCCCTGCCAAATGGAGCGCATGGAATTTGCCCTTTATCGCTGGCTCTCGATACCTTATGCTCTCCACCAACACCATTTCATTCCGCATCCCCAAAAAAACATAATCCAACCCAATCAACTAGCCAACCAGTATGCTACGCAGATGAATATAATATTTCATGAATTTTAATTGAAATTTATATTACCTTCTGCTATATTGGCTATAAATGACCGACGGTTGCTTTCCGCCACACTGACTGGCCGTGCGTTGGTTACAGCCAAAAATTCACAACCGAAATTGCTCTTTTTATTACGATGTCGTTCATCGCCCGCTGCTGCCATGATTTCCGTATTTCCCAACTTGTGTCAAAACACCCAATAACTTCATACGGTGCGGAAACTACGCTTCGACAGCTCATAGATCCTGGCCCGGCTTTGCGTTCGTTGTTCTCTCGGTTTGCATAGGTGCCTATGTACGCTTTTGCATCCAAGCATACGATGCGTGCACACTTTATTCCACTTTACAGCGAAACTTTCGCCACACAAGTTTGCTAAAGTAACAGGAAAGAGTTTTACCACAACTTTACCGCAGCCCTCTGTGAGGGGGCGTTATGCCTTCTTGGCGCTCGTGGTTGTACGATACAAATTTACTTTGAGATAAAGTTTCGTGTACATGGTGGGCTGTGTGTATGTGTGTGTGGGGGGTTATTGCTCGTTTTGTAGCTAAGCGGGTTCGTTCTGCTGCAAGTTTTCGGCAAACGACCCCATTTGGTCGATTTTCATTTGATGAAAAGGGTCCCAGGATGGATGCAATCAAAGCGAGGAAATTGACTGTGCGGAATGCAATTTTGTTCAACTAAATGTGGTGAACTTTGTGAATAATGACGACACTTTTCGTGTAAAGGTGTTTGAATGAGAGTACCTATGCTGGATAACTATGACGGATCTCTGTCTCTAATTTGGTAGTCATTCCATTTAATGACTACCAAATTAGAGAGAGATCCGTCCTACAGCCATCGGTTAATTAGTAGAGGTCCGTATTAAAAGTAAGTTAGAACACCATAGCCTTCTTCTTCTTCTGCTTGGCTTTTTATGCTTCCAGATGCACTTCCACTGAGCTTGTAAATTATACGGCAAGCATAAAGATACCCTTATGCCCACGAAAGTCGAGAAAAGTTCCAATCTGAAAGATTTCCTCGACCCAACTGGAAATCGATCCCGCCGCCTCCGGTTTAGTATTACCGTGTCTTTATTAACTAGGCTATCTGAGGCCCCAACGCCATCTTATGATATAAAACTCTAAAGAAATATTCTACCATAAAATTTCGTGTTATGAAATCAGAAAAGCACCGAGCAAATGTACTGAGGCAGTGCTATACGGGAAATGGTTTTTGTAACATTATAACGATTAATACTCCTTGAACCTTTGAAAAACGCTCAACTACTGCGTAGATTACTCAGACTTACTGTCCTGCCCATGTTTTTTTTAGGCAGAGGACTGGAGCGAAGGACAAGCGTCTAAAATTAGCTTCCTGAAAAAGATTTTAAAACATACATCAAACAGCTTCCAGAAGAAGATTCAAACAGATGCTGTCTTGTAAGCTCATTCTAGGCGCTTGCCCGTCGCTCCGCTCCACTGACTATACAAAAATCCAGGACAGGACAGTAATTCTGAGCTCAATTACTGCGTAGCTACTCAGATTTACTGTCCTGTCCTTGTTTTTTTTAGTCAGAAGAACAGAGCGATGCGATCGGCAAGCGTCTAAAGATCAAAGAATCTTATTCCTACACCCAACCGAGGGATGTAAGATTCGCTTACAATTATGTGGGATTCATCATCAGAGGATGTTAGTGGAGACCGCATGAACCGAGGATGCGATATACCTAGCTACGGTCCAATGCAAGAAAATTGGAGACCGAAAAATGTAGAGTGTATTAGTGAGGTAAATTAGTTATGTCGAAAAAAATAGGAATCCGATTGCCGACTGGACTCGAACCACGAACGCTTCGATTGTCAGACCTGTGCTTTCTCCACTGCTCTCTCCATGCTCCTGAATATGGATAGCCTAAAAGCAAACATGAAGCGCTCATTTTCTCGCATACTCGACTTCGTATGCTTTTTCTGCTGGAGAGATTCGAGGCAAGTGTGTGTGTCGTTTTACAATGTTCTACAATGTGCGTCGTTCTACAAGCTTACTGGTATAATCGAAAGCGTAGATAGAACACGAAATGAAAAAGACAAAAAAAACCATTACATCGCCTGTAAGGTCAACTTCTAACATTCGCTGCGATGTTCATGAACAGAGGATGATAGGAAACGGAACTAACATTCATTGTAATAGATTTTTGGTTTGCGTGTAGACAAGGTTGAAATTCCTCATTTTGCTTAATACAATGAATTATTGTTAAACTGCATGTTTCAAGTAAAGATTGCAAAGTATGTGTACGACAAATTAAACATATCCATTATGCTTGCAGAGAGTCACAATTAGCTATTTTATGATCGCTGAGCACTTAAAAAATAGGCCTAAATGCCCCATTCAGCCAAGTGAATTATTCGACCTAATAGCAGTCAGCTTAGTAGCATTCGGTCTAATGACCCATCATCATGTTGCTAGCATGTAACAAATTAAAAGTCAGCATCTCAAACACAGTGTATCTGTACCGGTACCTCAACAAGGGCACCGGCTCGAGTCGTCGCTATCGAACAGTAAATACGGTTATCTCATCATCAATGCTCTTGAAGCATTCAATTAGGAACCGAGTGCAATGAAAATTAAGTTGCAACGTATTTTAAAAACGAATGAGTTTCTGCAATTCGAGCGAACTATGCGCCATTCAGCCGAACCACTGACTCCTAACCGACAACGGCACAACTATCCATCGCTCACGGAGAAGAGCAACTTTTTCAACTCCATAGATACACTTGCACTCCGAGTATGGGAATCACTGCTAATGAAATGATAAAGCTTGGCCTTGTCTGACTTCGCTTGATATATGTATAGAGAGAGAGAGAGGCGTTCTTTGTGTGGAACATATGCACAAACTTCCACTCTTTCCGACTCCGTTACCACCGTCGTTTCCATACAACCATCGGATGTTGTTGATGTCTGCATGGGCCAAGGATGATGGGATTAACCAGAGCGAAAACACAAAAGAGCATTCTCATATGGAACTTTTTTGGAACAAACTCACAGACCTCTGTTCTATCTTTATACTACCTACATCGCACAGAGGAGTAATGAGATCAAAAACCTGGCCAAACTATTAAAATCCATCTTTTTTTAAAGTTATCTATGTTGCTATATTTTTTGGTAAATTTCAAGCAACATAGCTAGTTGTAAAGAAGTTGACAATATTGTTTAATGATACATGCAAGTAATCATTAATAGTTTATATTACTTCATTTTATACTTTTACACTGCGTAAAAGGCGCAAGAGGCGGAGCTTTATAAAACTAAATATTAGTCAAATAACATGTTTTTGTGACAAAAAGTATCCTCCCGTACAAAAATAAGTCATAACCAAGCAAGGAATTCGTACACTGGTCCTTGGCGTGGTGGATTTGTAGCTTCCTCACTACACCAACTCCGATTGAAGATAACACCATTCTTAGTATCTATCATGTTCTCATCGATGGTAGAAAAAAGACATTTTCTTGCAACACACAGTCAGGTCGTTATAAAGAGATTGAGTAAAACAGCATGTTATTTAATGGAATTTCATCACCTTTATATATAGTCGCCGTCGGAATTTTCTGAGGCATAAAATCTCTGATAACGCCTGTAGGAATGGAAAGTAAAGCCGTTGGTCCCCGGTCCATGAGCTTGATAGGTAGGGTCCAGGTGTGGGAGCTGCCTCCCTTGTGTCTGTAGTATTGGTACTCAGTACAGAAAACAAGATCGACGAAAAACAAACCAAGAAAAAAAAGAAATCTCTGTTGTAACGACTTGTCATTTATAGAAATAAATACAAAATCATGCAAAAGCTGAGCTTATAATACTAAATATTGGTCTAAAACATGTTTTGTAAAACATTATGATAACCAATCAATTTTAATGGCAAAAAAAATGTAATCCAAACAAAAATAAGACACAGTCGGGTATGGGAGTCCTTGGCGTGGTACGTAACTATAATAACTATAATAACTGACTTACTTACCAATCTGACTAAGGCCTTGAAATCCTCTGCTGTCCGAAGAAGTCGTCTCCATTCTACTCGATTAATTGCCACACGTCGTCAGCCTCGTAGTCTGCGAAAGGTCCGCAGGTCGCCTTCTACTCTACGACGTGCCCAACCCACCGTAGTCACTCGATTTTTGCAATGTGGGCGAAGGATGGTTCTCCCAGCAGCTGGTGCAATTCGTGGTTATTTGGCCTCCTCCACGTTCCGTCAATCATCTGCACTCCATCGTAGATGGTGCGCAACGCCTTCTGTCCTACCATTCTAACCAGCGTCTTGTAGAAAGTAAATTTCGTGCGGCGGCGAATATTATTTGACCGGAGCGTCCTCCGGAGTCCAAAGTAGGTACGATTCCCTGCAATAATGCGTTTTAGAATCTCTCTACTGATATAATTTTCAGTGGTCACCCAAGTGTGAGCCCAAATACACGAACTCGTCGACCACCTCGATTTCGTGACCGTCAATTTTAAGCATTGTGGGAAGCATTGTGTTCCCTAGAACCTCTTCCTCTCATATATTTCGTCTTCGATGCGTTGAGGGCAATCCGCCTGGCTTCAGCCTTCAGTTCTATGTACGTTTCCGCCATCGTCTCAAAGTTGATTTCGATGTCATCGGCGAAGCCAGGAATCTGGATGGCCTTCCTGAAGATCTTCCCATGCGTGTCTTTCAAAGCTTATCACTCCTTCTAAAGCGATGTTAAATAGCAGACACGAAAGTCCATCACCTTGCCGTAACACCCCCTTCGAGATTCAAAGGGACTCCATCGTCGTCTTGACGAATCGCGTCTGTTTATCCGGAAATCCGTACTCCTGCATAATCTGCCATAGCTGATCTCGATCGATTGTGGATTTGAAACCGATGAACGATGTGCGGGCACGTTGTATTCGCGGCATTTCTGCAGAACCTGCCAAATCGCGAAAATTCGGTCCGTGGTAGTGCAGCCACCGATGCATCGCACCTGGTATTGCCCCACGAACTCTCTTGCAAATGGTGATATCCGGTGTCATAGAATTTGGGAAAGTACCTTGCAGGCGGCGCTCAGCCGTGTGCTCGCGCGGTAGTTCAGCAATCAAACTTGTCGCCCTTTTTGTTGATTGAGAATATGACACCTGCCATCCATTCCTCCGGTAATATTTCCTCCTTCCAAATCTTGGCAATTACCCAGTGCAGCGATCTGTAGCCAGTGCTTCACCACCGTATTTTAAAAGCTCGCTTGGTAGTTGATCTACACCAGTTGCTTTGTTGTTTTTCAGCCGACCGATCTCCTCCTCAACTTCTTGGAGACAAGGAACCAGTAGCCTGTCGTCTTCTGCGCGTGCTCCCAGGTCTGTTGCTGTGCCACCTTCGTTTTCTGTTGCACCACCGTTGAGGTGTTCGTCATTGTACTGCTTCCAGCTTTCAATCACCTCACACTCGTTTCAGTCCTTGTCACAGTCCTTGCGCATATCGGCTTGCGGCACGTAGCCTTCGCGCGAACTATTTAGCCTCTCGTAGAAGTGTAACAGATTTTCCATCACCTCGCGAAATCGGTCTTCCGACGCTTCTTCCTTCGGAAAACGGAGTTTTGCTGTTCCGCGCTTGTCTGTATCGCTTCACATTCAATATCGTGCGGTGTTGCAGCATTCTCGCCAGTGCTGCATTATTCTCCTCTGGTGCCGATTGTTCCGATCATGTCTGGCTGTCTCGTCGGGAGACTATTGTGCACAGCTCTCTTTATTGACACTAGGACGCTGAACAGCCGCTCGTAACATCAAGAACAGACGCCGTTTTGAGCCTCACCTCCATGGTGAACAGACGCTCGGGTTTGGTGAAGTATTTCCCAGTGGCGTCCCGTAACCTCACTTTTTACCTGTGCACCAACTTTCAAAACCAGGTTTAAGGGGAAGCTCACCGCTCCGAAAAAAATAATTACGTTTTGATTTTTCTAAAAATATTGGAAAAAGATATCAAAAATCTAAAAAAAATCACATTTTGTCTAATTTTTCAAAGAAAATTCACGTGCAAAAACATTTTGTATGAGTTATTATGGCATAAAGTTGGACTCAAAAAACCACAAAACATCGATTTTTCGGTTTTGCTGAGAGTTCAATTTTTTTTCATGATAAGATAGAAAAAATATTTTTACATGTAATTTTTGAAAAAAATCTAGGGAAGAAACTGATTTTCTTGGATTTTTTATATTTTTTTCCAATATTTTTAGAAAAATAAAATTTATCGAAATTATTTTTTTTTTATTTTCGGGCCGGTAAGGTTCCCCTTAATGCCATATTCATGCTCGAATCGGTTGAAAATACACTTAATCTTCTAGTTTACTCGATATATATCCATTGCAAGCAATATTTTGATAATTGTTTATGTTTTCAGAGTTGGTGCACAAGTAGATTGAGATTAAGGAAACGTCACTGATCTCTATCACCATACTATGGCTACCGCGACTAACTCTGATGATCAAAAATTTGACCAAAAGTTCTTGTACAACGATTTTTGTCAATTTTGAAGTGTCCATGGTTTTAAATATTCCAAAAGTTTGCATTTTTTATGAGCTTTTAAAAAATATATAAAGATAAGCTTACTGAAATATTAACCCTTTTTTGGAATTTGTACTAAAAAATATTGTATATTTTTCTCAGAATGGCATAATTTTTCTCTAAAACTTTGTCTCAGACGTCATTGCGATTAGAAGTGACGATTACGTGCTTCAATTTATTGAAAACTGTCAAAGAAGCCATATTGAAAGAAATACAACATCCAAAATGGCCGAATTTTCGTAAAAATGTGAATTATTGCCTGTAACACACAATTATGCAGGTTCGTCATTTGGCGTGGAACTGCTCTTTTAAAACGTTGAATGTTTTCTGCATCACTTATAATACGTTTATACAACAAGCTTTTCAAATTATTATATTAAATGATGGCTTGTGTATTACTTGGGGCTACACAAAGTGCTTGAACATTGACATAATTAAGAGCTTTATTTTTTTAATCAACCATTAAGTGCCAAACCTTACCAAAAGTAAACAAAATTATCAATGCACAGTATTTCTTAGAACATCCGTTCCTTGCCTTCAATGCTAAATAGTTGATAGATAATAATCTCTAATACTTTAACTTGTTTTAAAGATTTTTAAAAAATAAAATAAAATATAATAAAACACGAACAAAACAACAATTTGTTCTCAACATATTAGTGAAGAGAACTTATCTAGACTCGTTCGGATCGGCAATTGCCAGCCTTTCGAAAACTGTACTATCTACTATTTTCTACTATTTTAGATCAAATTTGGAAAAATTTGTATCCACACCTTTTTTTCTAATTTGACTCAAAAACAATTATGATCACATTTTACATTGCTTCGATACCTAATATCACCCAAAATAAAATAAAAATAATTGTGACCCAGTTTTTGCCTTACTTACTCCACTGTGCGTCGACTGAAGCGACTGACTGCATCATCAAGATAGCAGTTCAATGGAAAATGGAGCCGCCCAAAAAGCTCGATTCGATTGCAGCTTGCCTACTAACTTCCGGTCTGATTGGCTCCTTTTGTGGATGTATCTGGCATTCGTGATCGATTTTCTTCCAATGTAATTAGAATGTTATACAGTGTTGCGGTTGGGAACTTCTTCAATTCAGTGGGTATAGTAGCGATGGAAACGAGCAAAAAACTCTCACCAATCCCAAAGGTCCCAAATGTTATTAAACTTTGTTCGACCTCCTCCAGCCGCATGTGGACTCTTATCAAGACCGGGATGCTGCCGCCATCAAACTGATTTCTCCCAGGCATCCAATTGTCGGAAAAAAGTATCTGCCATCATCGAAAGCAATTTTCGACAAAAACCAATAACCGCAAAAATTGCCTGCCATAGAATCGCCTCCTTCGGGAGACACTATCTTCCACTGCCCTATTAATTATCCTCTTCTGCCTTTATAAAAAAAAGTTTTCCCTCACTTCCCACTCCCTAAAATTACTTCATTAAATAAATTAAGAATTAGTACTAAGCGGATTACACTCGGCCGGATATCCCTCCTCCCTAATGCTCGTTTGTCCCAGCGACGCACCAGAGAACTTCCAAAGAACGGAAAAGAGCGGTTCGAAAGATAATTTCCTTCCATTTTCCACGCTTAGGTAGAGACCACAGAGCTCCGAACCTGTTGGATACTGGTTCACAATCAGTGCCTTTGCTTGTGCTGGCTATGAACTGTAGTCTCACGAGAGGACTTCCATTACAAGAGCTGCACTATGATGCCTCCACGGCAGTTCAATTCCTAACCAATCCGATATCATTGGAAGGAACTGCGACTGTGATGATTAAAATAAGCACCGTCTTAGGATGAACAGCTAGGGTGCTGCTTTTTGTTCTGGCAAATGAAAGTTGAAAAGTGCATTCGTGGGTAAATGGAGATTTTACCGTCTCTTGGCTCCGAGGATGATGGGGGAATAAACGGTTTGAATGCAAATCCGCTTTGAGTAGTTTTACGAATGGATACTTCACGTAACAGAAAGGAAAGTAGAACTTTGATTTAAATTTGATGCGTCCTTGTGTAGGACGCTGGCTTTCTGGAAGGTGAGAGCATTGGACTCTCATCATGTAAGTCGCTAAATTGATGGTAAAGTTTTGACTCTGGGCATGAGGGCTACTATTCACGTGGTTTGAGTTAAAAGCTTTGAAAAGTGTGTGGTACAACTTGAGTGGCAAGGGATTTGGAATTTACATTTATTATGCATTTTTAAGTCCCCGAGCTGCTTTCGCTAGGCAAGGATATACTAATGGATAAGTATAGTGCTCATTTTTGAACATTGTTCTCTAGATCTGTTTCTGTAGTCAGCACAGCACGTCAGTATCGTTTTCAGGGTTGATTCCTTGTGTAAACAAAACATTTAAATTTATTAATTTTTTTGTGAAATTCATATCTTAACTCTTGGTGTTTTGTATTCCATGTAAAAGTTCAAGATATTAAACATTTTAAATGATTTATTTCAAGTTTGTAATGAACTTTATGAAAGATAGGATATTTTCAGTGAAGTCCCATTATCTTCACAACAATTGTAGGAAATTTACAGAAGTCCTGATGAAAGATAGGAAATGCTGAAAATGTCAGTGATGCTTCATAAACAAACTGCGGAACAAAAGTTAACATCCTTTGCATGGGGAATTTACTGGTAGCTTTAAGATCCTCATTGCGGTTCTATTACACCCAACCGAGGGGATTTAAGATTTGCTTGAAGGATTCGTTATTGCAGGGTGTCAGTGGAGACTGCATGATCGGAGGATGAGGTATACCGAGCTGCGGTCCAATGCAAGGAAATGAAAATCGAAAAATTTGGAGTGTATTAGTGAGCCAAATTAATTATGTCGAAAAAATATAAAAAAGGTTGCCGATTGAACTGAACCACGAACGTTGTAATTATCAGACCTGTGCTTTCTCCATGCTTCAGAACATGGATAGGTTAAAATAAGGAGCGCTCATAGTACGAAAACTCGATTTCGTATGCTTTTCCAGCTGAACGGGAAATGGAGATAATCAGGGCAAGTGCGTCGTTCTACAATATAATAAATAAAAAGAACGGCAAAAACTTGCTTGTATAGTCGAAAGCATAGTCAGAACACGAAATAAAAAAGATAAAAATCCTTGCATCGTCTGCAAGGTCAACTTATACCATTGGCCGCACTATTCGCTACGGAGGATGATAGGAAATGCAGCTAACATTCAATTTCGATTTGCGTCTAGCTTTCGAAAAACTGTAGAACTAGGAACTCTCAAGATGTCTTCAGATATATAGTGAACTTGAGGAAAATTTTGGAAACTTTTAAGAAGTTTTAAGTACCTCGAAACAGCTACAGGATGGCCAGTGAACCAAGAAAACCGATAATACCGGGAACACATTTTTACACCAGAATTTCAGAATAAACCATTAAAACAGAGTGAACCTTTTCCAAATGAATATCTTGTTCTATTTAGTTCATAATGTTCAGCAGTTTCCCGTCGTATTGTTTTTAGAATTTAATCTAAACTTAAAATAAAATAATGAAGATGCTGAACTTTGCAAACTGAACTATACTTTTCCGGGGTTTTAATGTTTCGTTATTCAAAATTCTCGTGTTATGAATTCCAGATTTAACTTGGAATTCATGAAATTCTTCTAAAATCAAGCAGAAAACACTTACCGTTGATTTTTTTTTTGAATTTCCTTGAAACCCCTTCTAAGAATTTGATTGGAATCGTTCTTAGAATTCCCTTGAACCTATTCGGAGACTTTGATTCCTTTGAAACTCTCTTGAATTTTTTTTTCAGGATAAATCTTTCGAAATTTTATTTAGAATCCCCTTGGAGTATTTTAAAGAATTTCTTTATAATTATTAGCAATTTTTTTCAATAAATTTTGTTTGAGCTCTGTGATGAAACTTTCGCACTAGGATTGAAATTATCGCCAGAACACTCTTAGAACTCTGTTTCTTTTTAAATTCTCATTATAATTGCCTTGGAATTCTTCTTAATTTTTTTTTTTTATTTTTATTATTATAGTCACTTTAACACTCTTGGGTCATTCGTGACTTGTCTGGGGGTGACATTTGAACTCGTGACTTTGGCGTGCGAGGTATGGATGTTAACCACTATGCCGGGGTCACCCCCACTTCTTAAAATTGATTTGTAATTTTCCTCACGATCCTCATCCTCAGAATCACGTAAGAATTTTCCTTAGAGTTAGTTTTTCACAACTCCTTTTGAAATTTTCAAAAATTACCTAAAAATTTCATTGAGTACGTGCATTCTTCTCCACAGAAATCCCTTCAAATCAATCTAACAATTTCTACGGACTTCTGAAATTCTGCTCACAACTTCTCCTTCGAAAATTGTGTATTCCTCAATATTTGGTTGAAATCAACACTTCGAATACTTTTAAATTTTACAAAAAATTCCAAGATTCTATCGATTGCTCTGTAATTTGTTCTTTTCAAGTCTCACTGCCTTGACAATTATGACTCCACGATTCATAAGAACGATATTTTTTTTTAAATCTATGATCTTGAATTTTTTTCGAAATCTCACTTTTTTTCTCCAAATCTTGCATCACGAAGATTGTAATAAATCACAAATGTTGGAGAAAAGTTCTAGTTTCAGGCTCTACACAAATTTCAAAGCCTTAGAATCTTGGGAATCTTCTTAAATCACTTGTTTTCCTTTCAGTAAATAATCTATAAGTAATATTTTTCAAGTATTGGTCTATTAGATACTTACTTACTTATCCTGGTCCGACATCCCTCAGGATTGCACCTGCATCACAATGTTACGCCAATTCACTCAGTCCGTGGCTGCTTGTCTCCAATTACTTGACCGCCCCACTTTCAAGATCCTGATCCACTTGGTCTAACCACCTTGCTCCTCTTCGACTTGTACCGGCCGGATTCGAGGCAAACACCATTTCTGCGGGACTGTTGTTCGGCATTCTTAAAACGTGTCCTGCCCATCGTACCCGTCCAGCTTTCGCAACTTTATGGATACAGGGTTCGCCATAGACTTACGCCAGCTCGTTGTTCATCCTTCGCCTCCATACACCGTTCTCACATACCCCGCCAAAGATGGTCCTAAGCACTCGTCGTTCGAAAACACCTAGTGCTTTCAGGTCCTCCTCGAGCATCGTCCACGTCTCGTGCCCGTAGAGAACTACCGGTCTTATCAGCGTCTTGTACATGGTACATTTAGTACGGAGATGAAGTTTACCCGACCTCAGGGTCTTGTGGAGTCCGTAGTAAGCACGACTTCCGGCAATAATACGCCGACGAATTTCTCTGCTGCAGTTGTTATCCGACGTCACCAATGATCCGAGGTACACAAATTCATCCACCACCTCAAACTTATCTCCGTCGATTGTCACGCTTCTGCCTATGCGAGCCCTATTCCGCTCGGTTCCTCCAGCTAACAGATACTTTGTCTTCGACGTATTCACCTTTAATCCAACCTTCTCTGCTTCACGTTTCAGCCTGGTGTACTGCTCCGCCACGGCCTGAAACCTTCTTCCGACAATGTCCACGTCGTCAGCGAAGCAGATGAACTGGCTGGACTTATTGAAGATCGTGCCCCGCATGTTAAAGCCCGCACGTTTCATAACACCTTCTAGCGCAATGTTGAACAGGAGGCAGAAAAGACCATCGCCTTCTCGAAGTGCTTTGCGAGTTTCAAACGAGTCCGACAACGCACCCGATATCTACACACAGCACTGTACACCATCCATCGAAGCCATGATCAGTCTGGTCAGCTTCCCGGGAAAACCGTTCTCGTCCATAATCTTCCATAGCTCTTCAAGGTCAATAGTATCATAAGCGGCCTTGAAATCGATGAATAAGTGGTGCGTAGGGACTTGATATTCACGACACTTTTGGAGGATTTGTTGCAACGTAAAGATTTGGTCCGTTGTCGATCGCCCGTCCACAAAACCAGCTTGATAACTTCCCACAAATCTGCTTGCTAGCGACGATAAATGGTGAAAGATGATCTGGGAAATCACTTTGTAGGCCACGTTAAGAATAGTTTATTTGTTTATTTGTTTATTTGTTCTTCGTCTTCGACAGTGTCGTACAGACTAGTTTAACTTATGCTATGTTTTTAATCCTATTTTTAAAACAATTTTTGGACACATTAAAATCAAACAAATCACTAGCATTGTTGAAAGCTCTGAGGCAAGAACTGAGCGGGTTGTTATGACCATAACATGTTCTATGTGCGGGAACTGCGATAAGTGCTGAGTACCGCAGCTGACGCTGTGGAACGTTCAGTGATACTTGCAGGAGAAGATCCGAACAGTCGACGTTATTCTGGACGATATCGAATATAACCAGCCGCTGCAATTTCAGCCGTCTTGCCGATAGCAGTTCCAGATCAATTAGTTGACATCGTTCTGGATATGCAGGTAGATGGACAGGATCATTCCACGGTAGGTGCCGAAGAGCAAAGCGAATGAATGATTTCTGCACACGTTCGATGCGGATCACCTGAGATGTATGGTACGGTGCCCAAATGGGAGCAGCATATTCCAGGATACTTCGCACTAAAGCACAGAACAAGGCTTTTAATGTGTGCACGTCGGTGAATTGAGATGCATTGCGGCGAATGAACCCAAGAACGGAGAAGGCTTTGGCAGTAACGGTGGATATATGTTCGTTGAATCGAAGCTTACAATCCATGATAACTCCTAAATCACGGATAGACTGCACACGTTCCAGCGGAGCAGTGTCAATATTGTAAAGATGATTGATGGGAATCCAACAACGGCTAAAAGTGATCACCTTGCACTTATTGATGTTCACGCACATTCCATTTTCCTTGCACCATCGTGAAAGGGCATCGATGTCAATCTGCAGAGCAACACAGTCCAAAACAGACTTGATGACTCTGAAGATTTTGAGGTCGTCGGCAAAAAACAACTTTCCAGAAGATATTTGCAGGCACAAGTCATTGATGAAGAGCACAAAGATCAATGGACCTAACACACTCCCTTGTGGAACTCCAGATGGAATGTAGAAGGTCCTGGATCGTGCTGAGTTCACCTGGACGAATGCTTTCCTACCAGTCAGGTAAGACATTAGCCAGTCGGCTATCCAATCGGGAAAACCCATATGTCTCAGCTTTTCCACGGCATAGCTATGCGGAACAGTATCAAATGCTTTCGAAAAATCAATGTATACAGAGTCCACTTGATTCCGGCTTTCAATCTCACGAAACAAAACGTTGGTGTAGCATAATAAGTTGGTTGTTGCAGAGCGATGGGGAACGAATCCATGCTGGTATTCCGAAATTATCGGTTTTGCTGCAGACAGTAAGACCTCGTGGACCAAGGATTCAAAGAGCTTTCCCAGGCAACAGAGAATCGAGATCCCGCGGTAATTTTCAACGTGCCGCACGCTACCCGATTTGTGGATGGGAATCATTTTGGCAGTTTTCCATAAACCTGGGAATGTTTTTTCATTTAACGATCGATTGAACAGTATCGTCAAAGGTTTAACTATAGACTCGGCGCAATTCTTCAGCAGTGTTGGAGTTAAACCGTCGACTCCGGCTCCTTTCGACGCATCTAGTTTGGCTAACGCTCTCAACACTTCCTCACGAGAAAAATTGAAAAAAGGAAGGTGGATATCATGGGATGGCACATTTTGAAAACAACCCGGGTGAGGTTGGGGCGACTCCGCATTAAACACACTTTGAAAGAAGGTCGAAAAAAGATTAGCTGCCTCTTCAGAAGAGCAGGCCAAAGCGTCACCATACTTGACATTGTCCGGAACACGATTGCTTGCCCTTTGTTGCTTCACGAACCTCCAGAACATTGATGGGTTTTGTTTCAAATTCGATTGCAGCCTCTGCATGTATTCATGGTAGCTTGATGCTACGAGCTCTTTGTAGGACAGTTCCACTAGGTGAAGCGATTCTCGGTTTTCAATGGTTTTGTTAGCGAAGAATCGTTTACGTGCTTTACGCAGTCTGTTGCGCAGGTTTCTTAACTCAATGGACCACCAGGGCTTCCTGTTGGCTCCACTAATAGCAGGGCGGCGTCGAGAGACCTTCAAGTGGAGAATTTCGTAAAGCTTGTCGTAAAACAGAAGAACAATATCATCGACAGAGTGCCCCTGAAGAAGCTGCACCCAGTCAACCGATGAAAATTCTGCATTGAGAGATTCGAAGTCGCAGCGCCTAAGATCCAGATCAATAGAGTCCGACTGAGCGTTTGCTGGAACGTGCACACATCTATGTACATCAACTTGAAGTTCTAACGGCGGATGGTGAGGATCGATAGGCAAGAGTGGTAAAACAGGATGCGATATTTCAAAATCGTCAGGAGCGTTCGTAAAAGCCAGATCGAGTAGCCTGCCATTCGGGTTTGAGATTGAGTTTAGTTGAACCAAACCACATGTAGAAATGGATTCGGTTAGTACGAGTTCTTGTTCGCTGGAGGCATTCGCAGGCAGGTATCCATTGACATCTTCATCGAAGGTCCATTGCAGCTGAGGGAGATTGTAATCCCCAAGAAGTAAGACTATGTCGCTGGCCGCCGATCGATCAGCAACATACTGAACAGCGGAAGAGTGGGTGGAATATAACGCAGGATCAGAATTCGGACGAAGGTAAATACCGAAAATGTGCAGAGACCGGTTTGGTAGTTTCACGCACACAGCGACTTGCTCAAGCTGTCTACAGTCGGTTAAAGATACCTCGGTACAGTGCAGACTCAATTTTACTGCAACGAGCACACCCCCGCCTCTCGACAAGTTGCTTGTTGATTCACTACGATCACATCGAAACAGCGAGTAATCCGATGTTAGCTCCGCATCGATTATATCGGGCCGGAGCCACGTTTCGGTGAGAACGACCACATCGTAATCGCAGCTGGATAATCCTAACTTCAAGTCAGATGTTTTCGTTCGTAGACCTCTGACGTTTTGGTAATAAACCGACAGAAATCGATGTCTTGATGGGGTTCCACTACTGCCCCCACAGCCGTCGAACGAGGTCACGCAACGCTGGTAATCGGGTGCACTAGAAAGTGAATGATCATCAGGGAGCGAGCAGGTTGTTAAGCTTGAGTACTTGCCGGTGTTCACTGTTTGGAAGACCCCCTCTCCACTCCCGACAACGGGACCGAGACTCTGATGGCAGGATACTAAGTTGATACGGGATGCAAACTGGACCATGTCGGGAGGATCGGGGGCTTCCATGATGCTGTATAGCGGGCGTCTCGGTGTCGAAGTGTAGTTGGTTTGTATCGATGAAGTAGTTGATGCAGTATTAGCAGTCTCGGTTTCGATCTCGTCATTGGTGTTTGAACAAACAGAAGTCACAGTGCTATAAGTCGAAGGTACATCAGGCGAAGCATAAGTCGATAGTGGAAAGTACTTGCCTGATAATTCCGGTTGGAAGACCCCCTCCCCTACCCTAACAGGCCCGGGACGACTCGGTTGGCAGGATGCAGGAATGGGCACGACTGTTTCAGGTGGCTTGGGGGCTTCCATTAGGCTATCGACGTTGCATCCCGGGATCAGCCAGTAGGAGACGGGTTGACGGGCTTTCGAAATTTTTGGGAACCGTTGAACTCTCGAAACATGATACCTTCCGGCCACGTTGAAGGGTCCAGCGCTTGGGATTTCAATCCAGGGTCCAAACCAATTTTGAAGGAAATAAACGTTAGGTTCGATACGTCTTTTCCTTTGGGCACTAGTTTGACTATGTCAGGATTTTCACTGAGATTCAGGTTTGCCTTCACCATCCCCAGAACTGATCGCTCGATAGTTCTCACATTCTAGTTTGTCGCCTTTTTTATATACTGGTCATATTACTCCCTCTTTCCACTCCTCCAGTAGCTGTTCTGTATGCGAGATCCTCACTATCAGTCGGTACAGACAAGTGGCCAACTTATCCGGGCCCATTTTGATAAGTTCCGCTCCGATACCATCTTTCCCAGCTGCTTTGTTGTTCTTAAGCTGTCGGATAGCATCCTTAACTTCACCTATCGTGGGAGCTGGCATGTCCCCCTCATCCGCTGTACCGATGAAGCCATTCCTCCTGCCGCCTCTGCGCCGTTCAGATGTTCATCGTAGTGCTGCTTCCACCTTTCAATCACCTCATGTTCATCCGTTAAGATACCACTTTCCATATCCCGACACATTTCGACTCGGCACAAAGTCTTGGCGGGATGCGTTGAGTTTCTTTTAGAACTTGCGTGTTTCTTGAGAACGATACAGCTGCTCCATTTCTTCGCACTCCAGCTCTTCCAGGTGGCGCTTCTTATCCCGGAAAAGATAGGTTTGCTGTCTTCGCTTCTGTTTAGATCGCTCCACATTATGATGGGTTCCTTGCTGCAGCATCGCCGCCCGCGCTGCGTTCTTCTCGTCCAAAACCGTCTGACACTCTTCGTCGAACCAATCGTTCCGTCGATTCCGCTCCACGAACCCAACGGCGCCATCAGCTCGCTGCTTTAACGTTGCTCCTGCAGTCCTCAATAGGGGCTTCGGTGAGCTCTTCCTCATCCGGCAACGCTGCGTCGAGGCATTGCACGTACTCAGTAGCGACTTCGGGCTGCTTCAGTCGCTCCAGATTGTACCGTGGCGGGCGTCGGTACCGGATGTTGTTGACAACGGAAAGTTTTTGATAGGTCCTGACGTCGATAATGTCCGAGAAGTGCCTTCCGTCGATCAAAACGTGGTCGATTTGCGATTCTGTCTGCTGCGGTGATCTCCAGGTGTACCGACATGGGAGGCTATGCTGGAAGTAGGTACTACGTATGGCCATCTTCTTAGAGGTGGCGAAATCGATGAGTCTAAGGCCGTTGGCGCTCGTTAGCTGGTGAGCGCTGAACTTTCCTATAACCGGTCTGAATTTCTCCTCCTGGCCGACCTGAGCGTTAAGATCACCGATGACGATTTTGACGTCATAGCTTGAGAAGCTGTCGTATTCCCGTTCCCAGCTGCGCGTAAAAAGCGTCTTTATCGTCATCGTCACTTGCTGAGTGAGGGCTGTGCACGTTGATTATGCTGACATTGAAGAAACGGCTTTTGATCCTCAACTTGCACATTCTGCTATCGATTGTAGGGCCTGCACCAACCCCCATTGTCTCGCCGGAGGACCATCGTGCACATCTCTCTTTAGAGTCCCTTGCTGGCACCAGGACGTTGATCAGCCGCTCCTAACATGGAGAACAGACACTCGAAGACTGCACTCTCCGGAGAGAGAAGTCCCACACTTCCCTGTCAGCAGACGACCAAAGTCCCACCGAGGTTGGTTACCCGATCTTCCCTATGGTTACTCGTACCCCAGCCGGCACCGCGGGGAGGTAGGGATAGGAGCTACTGGACAAGAGGCTAAGGACCGCTAGTGGGGTCTATTTTATACCTGCAGATACGCGAAGTATCAATGGTACGCATTATCCAGCCGTTTACCAACCTGGTCTATTAGATGTGGGTATTAAATTGCATGAACCATGCTTAGTTAATTAGTTTCACGTTGAGCGAGTTGTAACGTCTGTAGGTTTTAAATATTTTGTTTTTCGTGTTTAACTTTGTACTTCAGCTCAAGTACTGAAAGGTTAATATTTATGTTATTCTCATTTGTATCAAGTTCATTTTTTCTGAAACATATTTTTGATTAAAACTTTTATTTTTTATAATTATTTCTAATACCCTATTCATCCAGATAGCATTTGGTCTAGTGACCTTAATTCCTGTTACTCAATAAAATTCTAGGGCTTTGCAATCGTAATCGAGCATAAAAAGTGATAGAAATTGATTTTACAAGTATCTCGAAAGATCAATGATTTGTTTTGAATACATTAAGTGACTCATAGGGTTGAATTTATACTTTCAGCTTTAAAAAATACTTTCTATTTTTGATTTTTCCCACAAATAACCTCCGAAAATTTACAGTTAGCCACGGTTTTAAAAATGCATTCAATTTCGATTTTTGTTGAATATTAACAACCGGAAAATTTTTAATATTTAAACCGGGAAAACACGGGAATTTCAAATTGAAAATTCACTGGCCTACCTGAAAGCTAGATCTAGAGATCAAGTACAGAGATCTTAAGGGTAGTTCCCGTAACATTTAGTCCACACTATTTAAAAAGTTTAATATAAGCGTGAGGTTAGAAAAAATAATGACAATTCTATGATTTGATGAAAAAAAATCGAGAACCCTTAAGATGTTCTGAGAATTTAAGGAAAGTATAGAGACCCTAAGAGAATTTATGAAAACATCAGGAATATTTCAGAAACTTCACAGAAATCCAGAGAATTTCAGAGAAGTTTAAAGGTATTTACGAGAACTCCATTTATTTCAGAGCAAGCTCCTAGAACATCAAGATATAAATAATGTCAAGAAAATTGCAGAAAACTCAAAGAAGTTTCAGGCAACTCCGGGAATTTCCGAAAACTTCCGCAAAGTTTTCTTCAGAGATTTTCTGGGACGCATTTGAACTTTCGGAAAAGATTATCTCATTGAAAATTCAAGAACATAAAACTTGTCGTAAGCACCGGTACCCTTAATATTTTCCATAAATTTAGATATTTTTAGATCGTTTCATGATATTTAGCGAAGTTCCAAGTACTTCGAGGACAATCAGATATCTTCAGAAAAATTCAATTTACTCATGAAAATTCACTTGGAGTTCTCTTTTGCATTCGCTTTGTATTCCCCCGAAAGTCTCATGGATTCTTTTTTTTTCAGAAATTCACTTGGAACGCTTCTCAAATTAGCTGGAATTATTATCAGCTTTATTTGTAATCCTCTTTTAAGCATGTTCTTCAAAAATATACAAGGACTTATGCTCCAAATTCGTTTTCTTCCACAATTATTATTCGAAGTCACTATTTGGTCATTTGTAGCTTAAACATGTCACTATCACTATCACTATTCAAAAAAAAATCACTATTTTTGACAGCATTGAACTATTGAACTGAACGTCAGAATGTTGATTTTACTGATGCTTTCTGCTCTTTTTTTCCTTTATTTAACGTCGGTCTCTGTTCCGCAATCTTATGCCAATCACCGACGGACATTGATTGCCATCCATTGATGGCAATCGACTGTGCAGGAAGACAGCTTCCACACCTGCGTAGGATATCGCACCCATTCAACACACATGGGCCGGGACCAACGGTTTTACTTCCCTTCCGAAGGAAGACGTGACCAGAGATTTTTATGCCTCAGAAAAATCCCACCGACCTCGGCTGGGATCGAACCCAGACCGATCGGGATGTTAGAAAGCAGTTACGCTTATCACTACACCAGGATAGTGTAGGAATAATTTGGCTGTTTTCCATAATCCCTGGCATGTTTTTTTTTTCAACTAATGGACTCCTCGCAATTCTTCAGTAGAATACCTGAAAACTAGCACTCGGATATTCAACAATTGTTTTTGTTTTAACGAATTGAATGCCGAAAATCAGCTACACTGGAGTCGCTTTTTACGCGGTTTTTTTACGCGGATTTCGGAATTTACGCGGTTTTTTTTACGCGGATTCCGGAATATACGCGGTTTTCTTTTACGCGGATTTTGGTTTTTTTACGCGGATTTCGGAATTTACGCGGATTCCGGAATTTACGCGGTTTTTTTTACGCGGTTTTTTTTTACGCGGGACGTATCACCCGCGTAAAAAGCGACTCCAGTGTATTTCAATGTCGAATGAAACCTTAGTGTAAAATAAGAGTTTAATCTTCCGGGGGCTAATTAATACCGGTTTATTACTTATTCTATTGATCCTTAATAGCAGGTTGCCTAAATCATTCGAAATCATGAAAGTGCATTCTCCACACCCCAAAAACCAATCCGTGTGCAACCTACCAAATTAATATCTGACTCATCGGACTCTGCTGAGCCTTTTAAAATACAAAATCCATTGGATACCATATTCCCTGCTTTTCCGCAAACATATGGTAATCCCTTCGATCCCATCAATGATGCCTTCACCACTCTCCGCTGCCTTAAATCAATAATTGATATCATTTTCCAACATTTTCCGCAGCATTTTCAGTTTTAATTTGTTCTGTGATTTCGTATTTAATAATTCATAATCCCGTTTCCCCGAGTGCCGGCAGCTGCGCCATTGGTGATGGTGTAGTAATGGATGAAGGGATGCCAAAAAAGGCTGTAGCGTTCAGTCTTGACACACCAGCCGGTGGTCGGTCACATATGCATCCCGATTTTCCGAAAAACCGGGTTTACATCAATCTCTGACCTGATTGTCTGCCTTGTGGGTGCCTTTCAGTAGCCAGCTCCATTTTCATGTGTGATTCGAGATTTCATTATGACGGATTTTTTTATTCAATTTACGAGTTTACCACCTGCTTTTCGAGGTAAGCCGTTGCCGGATGCATTAAAGTTTCGGCTTTGGCCATTAATATGGTTGACGCGTGCAGGCAGGGACGGTCTGCCTACAGTTGATGGCTTTTTCGGTCTGTGGTTGACCTCAAAATCCAGTTGCTGTACGACTTTGATAAAATGTGGGCATTATTATTAATTTAGACAATTAGCGGTTGGGGCCCGTTGGTGTGCCGTGTTGGGTGAGTAATTAGATTTTTCCGGGGTATAAACAGGTTGCAAATTTTATTCATTAGTAATTTTAATTCATTCATGTGCAAGTGCTTTAGAATAATTATCAACAGCGATTACAATTGTATTCAATTGTATGCCGGATTAGGCAGCACAGAGGGAATGTAGACAATCAATTACCAATTCAGTGTTTCTGTAGGAATCACAGACGATGGTGATACACCGAAATTGGCACAATTTTACTTCCCGTTTCGGCTTCCGATGGAAATAGTTAAGCCAATTATGAATTCATATTTTTCCAAAGCCACGTGTGAAGTGTCACTCAAGCTGGGAATTACAATGCAGCAGTTTTCCGTGGTTCTATATGGACTTCAAACCGGCATACGTACATGTTCATAATCACATTATGCTCACTATCGCACATTTCCAGGGTTCTGAGCTTTCCGAGTTGTAACTTACTGGAGGACACGCGAAACAAGCTTCTCCATTCAAGCCTTTTGCTTTCGTAATAAAAGGCAACCGGATGACGTACAACTTTTCCGCATACAATCTGAGTTACATGGTGAAGTTGAGGGATGGAAGAAGCACGGTATTCAACGTTTTGTCATGACAGTAAAGGACAGCTCTGAGCGGGAGACTGTCAGGGAATGTGATAAATTCGAAATTTCACCGAACACAGCATCAGTCGCCATTCGTCATTGTGGGAACGGTATCCATATTGGATACAGAGGAATTTGGACTTGCTTCGCTTTAGTTTGGCTGGTTGCTAGCGGTGGAGCAGGATTTGTTTAATTTTGAATGGCTTAGAATGTGTATAGGGTTTCGGTTTCCAATGCGTACAGTCAACCATATGGATAATATTTTGAAAATTTGTTATAAATAATCGCATATACAGATTCTGTAAGGTAGCTGTTGATTGTAACATCGATTAATTGTGTGTGTAAGAACAATACCAAAATAAAAAAGGATCATGTGTTCTCAGTCTTCTCCATAGCAAATACTTTTCGGTTTCAATTTAATTATCGATGTCATCAGGAGAAATACCACAAAAACCACCCAAAAGTACTCTTACTACTGTATATGTACTTACTGGCCTTTCCAGAGAACCGAGTTGTGCTTGCTGTCGAGCAATTCATTATTAATTAAATCAATTTTTATTCCATTACACTCACTTGATCAATTACCACCACTCGCATCTCTTTTCAGTCGCCCCCGAAAGGAGCCACCATCCCGTACCGACCGAAGCCACAGATGAACGGGCCGGTCATAGTGGCAAACGGCCAGGCGTACACCATCCAGGGCAACTACGCCGTTCCAGCACAGG
Organism: Ochlerotatus camptorhynchus; assembly: GCF_037179485.1. Taxonomy (NCBI): domain Eukaryota; kingdom Metazoa; phylum Arthropoda; class Insecta; order Diptera; family Culicidae; genus Ochlerotatus; species Ochlerotatus camptorhynchus. The sequence goes on from NW_027040500.1 coordinate 1,966,735, forward strand.
AGGTAAGGATACGCAAAAATCAAATAAAAAAATATATATATCGAAATACTGCTGATTCCTCAGATATATTTATCCAGTTGACCTCTCTTTCTCTATCTATTGCTCTGATTCTTTTATATATCTCTTTCTCTCTTTTGTCCATCCTTACTCATATTACGCGCTTACGTCGAGAATAGAGATACTTTGCTCCCGTCCGTGTAATTAATTTCATTCGACATTGTTAGCACTTAACCCTTCAATTGAACCGTTCCGGTGCTTTCGTTCTCCCCTTAATCTTATTTCACTCTTAGTAGCGTGTTCCGACCCCAGAACCTTCACCCTCGATCGATGCTTCTTCAAATGATTAAGTAATTTTGTTTCCGATTTCTCTTTCTCTTTATCTCTCTCTTCTCCACCGATCACAAACCCCACCACCCTCCAACGTAACGGCTCGATTTACGATTCTAATCTCATCTCTCATTTTTCTCTTGACCATATTTATCTTTTGCCACCATACCAAACAAATCTGTCTCATTCTACTGTACTCTAAAAACAAATTGAAACTCGTGTGTAGACCTGCACAGTATTTCCACTAGCCATAGCCGGCGGCTTGCATGCGGCAGGCATCTCAGGTTTAGCCGATCCATTACTAAAAGGAACACATCTACAAGGAGCGATACCTCCACATCATCTACAACCGATACCTGATGTGAGTTTAATCGTTTTTTGATTGGTGCTGATTTACACCAAGACGCCAACCAGTTCCCAACGTCCGGCCCCATCCCCTCGTTAAACCTCACCCCCGCACCCATTACCACTATCCGGTGACAATCACCCCGGCGGATCTTTTGCCATCGTCTCAATTCTTCCGCACCTAACTATACTGGTTTCCGGAATTAATGCAACCCTAAACGCCCCCCGTCTGGCGCGTCTGTAAATTTGCTCTGTGTAGATTGTCCCCGTTTCATATCTGTAAGCGACACGTAGGTCCCGCATTCCAACATCCTGTAGCGGAACGAAAGTGACTCCCAATTTAGACCCTTGTCCCTTGGTTCATGTCTTGTAGATACACACACATACATACATTCCATTCCACCCCCTCTTGGCTTGGACGACGCGACATATCATCGTAGGTTTGACCCGGCTTCTAACCACCTCTCCTCATAAAACCCAAAATGTGTTCCACTTGTACGTACCTCGTGTTCAGTATCCGCTCCTTTGTATATAGTGTCCCTTGTAGTAAAGAGAATCAGACGGCCAAACAGTGTTCGGCAACTGAGGATGCTTTAGACCTGTTCTAGTGTAAACCATGTACCTGATCCCCTGTTATTGTTCTGTGAACCCTATTGTCTATTAGCCTAGTTCCCTCTGTGAATGAATTAGATGAATGAAAATATTTAGCTCATGAGGTTGTTCGGATTCCTGACGATGTTGTTGTTATACCGTAGTGCTCCAGATGTTCCTTCCCTTGGATATGGGCAGTTTTTCCTTCTACCGAAAATCGGGAAAATCTAGTCTGTGCTATGCGACTGTTTAAGTTGGTTTGATCCATAATTTAGAGAATCTTTTAATATCCATTCGTAGTCCAAAATTGGCACCAAGAAATTGCGGTAATAGGGATCAGGTTAAAAATCGCGGAAATACAAACTGTCCTTGCAGCCTGTTTTCTGTACTTAGTATCTATGCTACCGATGCCAATGCTACTGACACGGCTTTACTTCCCTTCCGAAAGATCAGAGATTTTATGCCTCAGAAAATCCCGACGGCGTCGACTGGGATTGAACCCACGCCCTTTGAAGTGAGAGGCAATCTCGCTTACCACTATACCGCAGTGAGACGAAATCAAAAATAGTGGGACATGGCTATTTGCGACGAAACTATTGAGTGTAGCATTTTGATTTCTTTTAGTATGAGTCGTCATTTTTTTAACACTTTAACTGAGGAGTGAACATGTTTGATTATGGGAGGTATACAATAAGATAAAAAAATAACTTTTTTATGTCTTGTTGAATTGATGAATATCTATGGATATATTGTAAAGGAAGTCATTTTAAGAGACTTTGTGAAAGACGCGCATTGTTTATATTTCAAGTGGACGAAGTTATAGGGTTAAAAATGGAGTACTAACGCTAGTACCCCCTTAAAAACCGCTTTTTATAATAACTTTTTAGTTTGAAGTTTTAATTTTTTTCAATGTTCTACAAAGTTATAAGTGCTCTAAAAATGCACATTTTTGATCAATTAAGCAAATCGCTACCTCTTTATGTAAAGTAAAACGTAATTTCGTTTAGCATCTTATAGTCTACTGTTACATATACAATTCATAGGGGGATCCAAGGGGATGCCTAATGAATTTTCTTATATAGTACATCAATGTTTTGTTACGTTTTGCTGTTTTCATGAACATTTTTCCAAGTATGTACATTAGGGTGCGTTGCAGCTTAGACAAAGTTGTTTAGTATAGTATTCTCAATCTAAGTCCGAGTTTTGGTGAAATTTGAGCCATGTTTGGATTTTTGGTAAGCAAAATGAATATGATCGTTCCGTTTCACATACAAAATTTAAAATTCTTCCGCTATTCAAGATTATTACCATATCTGTTCAAATTTTTCCCAGTGGTTGGGGACCATAATAAGTATTGAAAGAGCGGTGGGAAACCCACTCTACTGTAAACACTTGGAAAAATTGTCAAGAAAACAGCAAAACGTAACAAACCATTGAGATACTATATTAGAAAATTCATAAGGCATCCCCTTGGATCCCCCTATGAATTGTGTGTGTAACAGTATACTAGAAGATGCTGAACAAAATAACTTTGAAATTAACTGCTAATACCTGCTAACTGCAAGATACACCCCTTACAGATAGCATTAGAAAATTATAAAAAGGGACTTAAATCCTTAAAACAAAGATTTGTTTTTGCAGCAAAAATGTGCAGTTGTTACAACTTTGTACAACATTGAAAAAATTTTAAAATTCAAACTAAAAAGTTATGGTAAAAAACGGTTTTTTAGGGAGTACTACCGTTAGTACTCCATTTTCACCCTATAACTTCGTCCACTAGAGAGATGGAAAATTGACGTCTTAGACAAAGTTTCTTAAAATGACTTCATTTACAATGTTTCGATAGATGATCATCAATTTCAACAAGACATGAAAAATTTATTTTTTTTTATCTTAGTGTATAGTGGGGCTTAAGCAAAAAAATTCACCACTACAATAAAGAATTTAAACATTGAAGAAACATTCTAGAAGACATCAAAATCCTACACTCTATAGTTTCGCCGCAAATGGCCATGTCCCTCTTTTTTTGATTTCGTCCCACTGTGCACCGGTGCCACTATCCCAACGGTTTTATTTCGGTTACAAAAACGAACATTTTCAAAGCTTCGTTCATAAGATTAAACATTTTACTTTTAATATTCCATTTGTACTCAAAATGCAAATAGGGCTTGAAACTATCAATTTGTTTAAACCTCATTCGAATTTTCCACTGAATTTGGTATCGTTAGTGATGATCCTGAAGGTGGCTACCCGAGCAAAGTCGGTTAACAAAATGAAAGCAAATCGATATTAAAGTGTGCAGTTCCTATCATAATGAAAACTCATTTTGATTTCAAATGTTGCGACATAAGTCTGATATCATATTGTGCTTTCATTATGCAGTCAAGACGTTTTAAATGAAAGCAACTTAACTTGAAGTTCTGCTGTTTACGTCTTGTTTAAAATTTAATTGAAATTCATCTGTCGTTGAACTAATGATTATCGTTTATCTGATTTGTTTAACACATTTTAGGTTATTCGTGACTTGCCCGCGGTGAGATTGGAGCCTAAGTCTTTCAGCTTGAGAAACATGAATGGTAACCATTTACTCTAGGCCCGTATTCAGTTAAACATTATGAATGCAAAATCAGTAATCAAATTGATTTCATTGAAAGCAGGATTAGTTTTCCGTTTGCTTCAACAGTGTAAATTTTGCTCTCATTTTTGCTGTGTTAAGTCAACCAAAATGAGATCAATTGGAGTATTCAATATAAGTTACATCATAACAGCAAATTTTGATTTCAATTTGATCTTCAGCTTTGCTCGGGTAAACTGTCACACTTCCCTCTGACTGACAAATTTAAAAAGTAACCTGAATATTATTCATAACTTGAAAAACCTGGAAATACCTGGAAACCCGGGAATTCTCAGGGTATTCTTAAGGAATTTTGAAATTATTGTATGAAGAATTTCAAATCATTTCAAAATACAAATATTTCCAAGGTAGTGTATGAACAATTTCAAATCATTTCAAAATACAAATATTTCCAAGATAGTTCTTAGTTATCCCTGTTATTCATGAAAAGGATTCAAAGGAAATTTCCAACATAGTTTATTTATTTATTTGTCGTCAATCAGTTTAGACCGTTTTACAATTGTTGTCTTAAGTGCTATTTTTACAGTTTTACAGTTCTGAGTGGGAATTCCAATCGAGTTTTGACAAAGGGATTTGTGCGAAGAACTCCAAGGTACTTGTGAGCAGAATGCCAAAAGATAAAGGAGAATCCAAAGCGAATTCTGAAAAAAAAAATCAATTAAAACTTTGAGGATGATTCCACAGGATTTCTAAGAAATGTTCCAATGGGATTCTGAGGAGAGTTTCAAAGAAAATTCCATCAAAGTTTTGGGCCAAATTTTCAAAAAAAAAAAAATACTCATGAGAGTTTCAATGCTATTGCTGTAATCATTTTAAGATAAATCAAAGAAAGGAATTCTGAGGAGCCTTTCATGGAATTTAAAGGACTGCACTGAGTGGAATTTAGAGGGAACTCCAAATTTAATGCCATGGGAGTTTCAGGAGATAGGGGAAATAGCTCTAATGTTGGCCTATGGATCTAAGATTGGGCCCACCGCTAAAAATCTGCTATTTATCATTTTTATCTAAAAGAATGCGTCATAGTCGATTGCCAAATTTATGTATGGGCCCAAATTAGGGGCATTTAGGCCGACATTACATGTATTCCCCCTAATTAGTGGAATCAAGAGAGAGAGAGTATCAAAATGATTCAAACATGGAAATTAATTAAAAAAAAAATCTGAGACTAGGGGAAAAAGTTTTTGGATTTAAAAAAAATCAAGAATAGCTTAATTTGTTCGAAAAAAAAATCAAAATTCTAATATCATGCATAGGAAAGTTCTGGATTTAAAATAAAACAAATTGTCAAGATCAGGGGAGTTGTTTTTGTCATTGACTAAATGCGAGTCCTCATACCAATATTCCGGGCTAGGATTTTTATCCAGATTCTGAACCATGACCAAGCTTTCAAGATTCAAAACTAACAAACATATTCGAATAGCATATTTTTTATCGTATTTTAAAAGAACACAGTTCGAAAAAGTAGTGTAAATTACCGTTACTATGATGCTAAGTGCAATGCAATGGAGCGTCATATATCATACAAGTTTACATTATAGACCCTGTAAATTTATGAGACATGTCATGATATATTCCATACATTGTATGCAACCGTCCATCTCTGCAAGCAACATTTCTTGAAAGTTGCTGGTATACGTAAAAAGGAAGTTTACATGCATGAATGTTTGTATGCATGGATGTTTACATCACCATTAAAATTCAGATTTTTTTCTGTGAAGGTTTCATTAATAACCTGGAAATTTTCCGTTACAGTCCTGGAAAAACCTGGAAAACTGGTAATTTTATTTACCATAATGAGTAGAAGCCCTGGGGCCTCCCTTAGCTCAGTCGGTAAAGGCGCAACAACAAAGCAATACCATGCTGGAGGTGGGCAGGGTTCGATTCCCGGTCCGGTCTACGAATTTTTCGGGTTGAAAAATTTCTCGGTTTCCCTGGGCATATAGTATTATACTATTATACTAAACAATTATACTAATGCAAAAATGATACAGGCATCGAAAGTTCGCAATTAATAAGTGTGGAAGTGCATTTAAAACACTAGGTTGACGGCATGTAATAAGCTTATATGCTATAAGCAATAACCTTAAAATTCGAAAAAGAAGAATAAGAAGAAGAAGAGTTGACACCATGCTATAGCAGATTTGGAAAGTGAGGAAAATTTCTGATTTGAAAAGCACAAAATGTGTTGGTGAGTAGTTGTTGAGAAGCGTATGTGAGAAATGCATCATCACACAACATAGTCGCTCACCAAATCATTTTGAGCTACTCAAATCATGGTTAGTTATTTTAGGAAACTTACCACACCTTTCAAATCTGCAATAATAATAAAGGGTTACTTTTTAGTTTTTTTTTTAGTTACACTCAAAACTGTTCAAGAATCATTCAAAAACGTGAATACATCCTGGTAGAATGGAATGAGTTCAGAGGCTTTCAGAACATATAGATTAAATGTTCTGAAAGCCGCCAATATGACACAGTTTAGATTCAAATCTTATCATGCAATCAGTGATGGAAAAGTTCACAAAAACTCTCTATGACTCGCGAACTTTTCCCTTGGTGAACTTCGTGAAATATCGCGAACTTCTCCAACACTGCATGCAATACGTAATTTACGTTCTCACAATTCCCGATCATACTACAAATGTTACTTTTTATCCTAAACCGACGGCAAAATTACTTATACGGCAATTTTTTTTGCGCTGAAATTGCCTTAAATAAAATTACTCGCTCCTCATTCAAATATTAAATCTGCCAAATAAAATTCTCCAAAAACTTAAAGTTTTAACAAATTAAAATTTACCGTTTTTCCGTTGCAAAAATAGTAATGGTTTTCGTGAAAGAAACCCGAATTATTACTGTTATAAGCACAATTTACTGTTTTGTTTTATACAGACCATGGCTGAAAGTCTTCATAATAAGTCTCATTCCTCGTCTTCTGTAGTTTTTAGCACAAGTTTGCATCTAATATGCAGATGTTTTCCATTACAATGCAAAGGAATGTTATCTGACACCGATGAAGCCACCGCAAGTGAAAAGTGCCATCCCGTGGCCGTCGCTCTCGCAAGTTTGCACATGGAACAAATAAACACATTCCGCGACCTTTGACGTTGTCACCCGTAAACCAATATCTCACGCAAAATAGCCATGCCACATTTGGCGTGTGTGATTGGTTACCGTGCAGTACCGAGTTCCGGATCATGCATCTATATTCTAACACCGGGCTGTGGTTATCTACCGAAGATAAATGTCCGAGAGAACCGGGGGGTGTCCGAATGTTGGTCGTGCTTGGTCCAAGCGTGTGGTTACACACACACACACACACTGAACTTGTTATGGATGATCGCCTAACTATTCCCGGATCATGTAAAAATAGTTCACAAAGCATAGCTCGGGAATGCCACTCAAAGGGTCAAAACAACGGGAGTTCTGTGAGTCGTTCGCCTCTTCAACCCGTGCCACCACCTCCACCAGAAAACAATAGTCATACCTAATTTTCATCGTTGAAAATTAGTTTCGATAAACAAATAAACACCGGTTCGTGGTTGTAATATTAGCAATGTACAAAGGGTTGGTCCTATGACAATGTTGTAGACGCTGGGTTTGTGGTGTGGTTGGATTGATTTGTCATTTTTCGATTTCAATTGAAAACGCCTCAAACCACCTCCCGGCGCTCTAGCGGTTGCCATATGTCCACACAAAAACTGCACATAACCGCTCACGACAAGGGCATAGGGGTGGAGGTCCTTGCCGTGAGCAGTTAGCTGCAGTTATCACGGAATATGGGAAACAATAATCATCGAAACACACAGTCGCACAGTGGAGTAACTATGTAGGTCAAAAACCTAGCGTAAATTTTGTACTGTTGTTTTAATGATGTTAATGCATTATATCATACACAATTAGAAATAACTACTTTTACACGTGACGCAAGCCATCTTTGACATACAAGCTGAGACGTAAACAAATATGTCATGTAATATTAATTGCACCGAAACTGAAAAGTTCGTTGCTCGACGAAAAGTACGTATGATTAAGCTATATTTAGCGTATGTTATGACTCTAATTTACGTCAAAATTGACGCTCGTATATGTCACTCTCAGAACACCTAAATTCACATGGTTTTTTCTAAGTGTGTATATATATTTGTATAGTTAAATTTGCATAATTTGCTTTAGAATGAGAAAAACATACAGTTTTCAAATGGCAGGAAAATTCCAACTCGTACGAGTCCAGATGACTGCTTACCTCTAATGAGTTCATAACAAGTTAAATTTCAATTGGTCCGGATATGGCCAGATCTCGAAAGATTCTGCATCTGCATTCTGCAAAAAGTTGAAGTCATTTACATTTCAACTCACAGAGCGGACCACTTTTATACGGTCTAGCGCTGGAGTTCCGACAAGTTTGGATGAGTATTCGATGGATGAATATCCATCAGAGTGAATGTCGATAATCTAAACTATAATTACACGGACCGCGTATTTATAGTTTAATAAGCACTGAGGAAAGAATCCAATAAAAATAAGTGCCGAAATCACCATCACCTGACACTGGATGTAAACAAAGTATTTTCTTCGAATTTAAATGTATCTGATGAATGAATGATGATGATGGTTAACGACAAACTGAAGCTACAGTGTGTCGCAAAATTGATCGTACATCTGAATGAATAATTTTTTTAAACACTATGAATAGATAGATTTTAAAAATCCACCTGACAAGAACAATTTTTTTATTGATTAATCGGTATAGTTTTGATTTTTTTTGGCAGAGCCTGTATGAAGTTAGAGCAATTTTAGTAAAACACTAGATTTTCAACTTTTATCGTAATAGATGGTATTATGACTACAAATGTGCAAAATTTCAAAAAGCGAAGTGCATTGTATTTCAAGGGATTTTATTTTTTTGGAAAGGCTTTTTTGTATAATAACCATAACTTCATACGCATTCAATAAGCCCAGTACTATACCGATAACCAATATATGTTTGATTAATAGCAACAAATTCAAACGTATATCTTCTTGGATTATTAAATATTTCTAGAATGCATATGTATATACAAACATATACAGATACGCTGTATATACAGGGTGCTAGGTTCCTTAGTGCAAATAAATTAAGGGGTGATAGAAGATCATAATTGAAGTAAACAGTTGTTCTACGCATATGATCAAATCTCAAAGATTACTGAGTTATTGAACTTTTTCTGTTTTGGTCTATGCTTGCCATCTAACTTGAAAACTATGTCATTTAGCCCAAAACTCTTGCCTCCATTGGACAGCTTGGTAAATTTCCTACTTAATAGTGTCATTTCTCCTTTAAGTAAGCTGCATTTAGACACATTTTAGAAGAAAAACCACCCCTAAAATTATTTGCACTAAGGAACCGAACACCCTGTATATACAGCGTATCTGTATATGTTTGTATATACATATGCATTTTAGAAAAATTTAAAAAATGTTCTTGTTATTTTTTGAATTTTGGCCAGATGTTTGTTCTAGTTACTCCTCTGTGAATCGGTGATGTTTCGACCGCCTACTCGAGCACCAATACATACATATATACACACACGCATTATAACAATGGTGACATTGCATATTGAATGTGGCCTGGCGTGGCTATACCATCGGTTAGCATTTGTGTCTCTGGTGAGGCTGTATGATTTCAACAGTTTGTGCGCATTTTGAATCGAAATTGAATGAAATTCGATTAGATATAATTGAAACCAAAAACGGAAGATGTGTTTGCCTTGGCTTTGGTTATTCTATTGTTGAAATGCCAATTTTAAGTGTTAAGAGTATCATGTAGATTGTGATCTCTTTTGAATGTTAAATTTGCACCCTTTCATTGTATGATAAGACGTGCAACTTTTTTCCTTTATTCAAGAATTGCTTTGAAATTTCCCGCATTTTAGCATTTTCCTCACTCACTACGATGGTTTCACATCTTCAAATAGGGTTTGACACATTCCACATAATGTCATTTCGTATAATTCTGAATACTTATGAATCGTAGGCTAATAGTAGTCTTTTTCTAGATACCAACTTTTACCCCTTTACTTTTTGAGAATTTGGAGAGGATGATACAAAGGATAGTCTGCTTTTGTCTATCGATCAAAATAAATCTTAAAGAAGGTCATCATCAAACTCAAATCAAACACTAAGTGTCAACGAATCATTCATATGTTTTATATGGGTGGGTCTGATATTGAACCACTGACCTTCTGCTCGTTGTCCATTACATCATTGTTAGCAATTGGTCTAAAAACAGCATTTGCTATAAGACGCTAACATTTGATAAAGTTTGCGCTGATTTGTCGCAAATTTTATCTCAAATTGAGCCGTAATTTAAACAAATCTTCAATTCCTGGGCCTCCCTTAGCTCAGTCGGTAAAGGCGCAGCTACAAAGCAAGACCATGCTGGAGGTGGCTGGGTTCAATTCCCGGTTCGGTCTAGAAATTTTTCGGATTGGAAAATTTCTCGACTTCCCTGGGCATAGAAGTATGATTGGACTTGCCACACAATTATACCAATGCAAAAATGGTACAGGCATCGAAAGCTCTCAATTAATAACTGTGGAAGTGCATCTAGAACACTAAGTTGAGAGCACGCAATAAGCTTATATGCGATATGCAATAAGCTTGAAATGCGAAGAAGAAGAAGCTTAACTGTATTACAGAAATCCTAAGAGTTAGCCAATTTAAATTAAATTTCGAATTAAATGTTCACAGCCAATTGACAGGGCCTGATTCTCTCAAAAACCCATTACACATTTTCTCCATACATGCATCTGCATTCAGTTTCAATTTCCAGGTATCACTTGTACAGAAACAATAAACACGCTAACCCGGTCTCACAATCAGCTGCATGCACCCAACTGACAGCCAAACGTGTAAAACATCTCGTGCTTGTCAGTAGCCGAGTGCAAACGCACGTAAATGTCATCCCAACATCACCCAGTTAGCCTTCAACGCTTGTCCAGCTCATCAACGTTGATGATAGTCGCTATATTTATAGTCTGGCGGAGGGAACACCAAAAAAAAAATCGCGGCCTAAATTTTTAAACCAATATTGCTGCTGACACATGCTGCTCTGTGAAACAATGAAGTGAACTTTTTCATGGTCACGGTTTATTTTTTTCGTCGGGAAAATTAATATTATCTGTAACTTCAATTACGATCAGTGATAAACATCATCAAAATAGTTATACTAATATTGCTCCATAAATTATGGCACGATCGCAATACTTCTACTGCAAAATTCAGTACTATTCACACTTAGAAATGCTGAAACAGCTGAATGTTCGTTAAAACTTCGACCCTCATTTCAAAATCTGTTCCACTAAATTTTAATTTTAACACATTGTCATCCTTGTTTAAATAATCGAATCCTGCATTTGTGGGGAAGTTTTGCTTGTTTTGAAGCTTTAAAACTTGTGAATAAAATGCCGGATTTTTACCGAGTTCAGCTGTTGAAAGTTCGGTAAAAATTACCGATGTCGGTAATCATTTCTAAGTGTGCTCGATTGGTTCCGGTTTTTGGCAGCTAAAATTGGATCCCGAAATTATATCCGCCAGACTATAAATATAGCGACTATAATCAACGTTGGTCCTGCTTCAGGAGGCTTGTTTGCACAGTGATCCAGTGATAGCAAATAGTTACTTCCCACCTCCGTCACCAAATTACCGCACTTTTTGGAAAATGTGCTGTTCATTTTCTCGCATTGTCGTTTATTTGCTGCCAATTTGTCCACTGACTGACTGTGTGGTTGAGCAAACAAAAAAACTGCTCCTCTGTCTGCCAATCGAACCGTTTTTGTCGTTTGTTTGCTTTTTGCAAAATGATTGATGGGTTTATCGTGCGGATAAATGGACCAGATTAAATAAATTACTTCCAGATTAGCATTCTTTTGATCTCATCATAATTACTCCTCTCTACTTCTACTTGGGGTGAGAGCTGTAGCTATTAATTATTAATTTTTCGAGCAAATTATTTCACTGATCTGTCGATGCAAATTTGCTTCGGAAATCAATCTGCCTTAGGCACGGGTCAGAGTTAGAATACTGCAATTTAAAATCATTATGCTTATGTATTCCCTTTGATGAGAAAATTTTGAATTTTCTTAGAAAGCATCAGCCAAATTCTGTTACCTCCCCCAAAGCATCAATATAAAACATTAACCATTGATGAGTTTTCCATGTATCCCTTCGTAGCTGCCCATTAAAATACCCCCCAATACTAATCATAAAACAGACTAATGGCGTCCATATTGGTCCTACCCGCAACTCACCAAAGTGTTGTTAGTTGATTCCTCGGAATGGTGGTGTTTGATCTTTTTTTTTTTTTTTTCTTTCGCCAGAATGTAGCACGCTAAGCAAATACTGCAATAATTAATTACATGTTTCCTCTTGTTTCCGTTTCTCTTTATGGTTTCTGTCTTTCTTTCCTCTAGGTTGGCGGACTTGCCAAAAACCCACTGGCCGGACTGGCAGCGCTCGGACTTGCCGGTGCTATTCCGACCAACACTGGTGGACTGAACCCAACAGGTAAGTTTCCGTGCTTTTCGATTTCCCTACTTTAGGTGGATTGGTGATGTTTGATGGAAAAGTTAAATAACTAGACCTGTTCGAAAATGTGTTTTCGAATCGTTTCTGATATTAAGCTTCGTTCAATTATAAAATTTTCCTCTGATACTAAATTATTCAAATTTCTTTTATCTTCTTCATATCCTTAACCAGACACGAAAAAAGTTCGCCTTATTTGTTTACGTTTAAGTTTAACAGCAAAAACATAATTTTACAGTTATTTGCTCTAATACTACAAGCTCAATTAATTTGTAAGGCACCAGTGACCCGTAGGAATCATTTAAACATTGTTTCAATTATACTTTTCGTTCCTGTTTAGTAATTTTAAGTGTACTGTTTTCACACTTTGATTACGCTAATTAACTTTTGCAAATTTGACATAAAACTCGTACAAATTTCATTTCACGATTTTTTCTTGGTGCTTACTGAAAAAATGTACATCTACTTTCAATTACCTATTCCACGTGATTGTACTTAACAACTCCTACGCTCGTGGCATAATTGCCAAAGCCGCGCATCGGAGGCAAGTAATTAATACCTAGAGCAAAACACGTGTATCCTCTCTGATTGCCACCCGAATATTCATCGAAACTTCAATCCATGATTACATCATCAATGGCTTAGGAAATCATATGCAAGAATCAGAACCAACCGTAGTCAAAAACATTTTCATTTCTAATTCTAGCTGCCGTTGATGTTAAGTCGCCAAACTGTAATGGTATGTTCCTTTTATGACTAAAGCAAAGCAACCCGCATAGATTGTTTTAAGGAAAATGCTTAGTTAATTAGAGCTTTTTAAGTCGGCAGGGAATAAAACTTTATCTACGTTTCAGAAAAGAAAAAAACGAAACTTTTGTTTGTCTTTATTATAGAGACTTTCAGCAACCGAAACTTAGTTTGTGTCCAGTTCGTTACACAATTGTATCTTTCAAACGCTGAAACCTTTCAAAAACGCATAATTAGTCGAACCATGTAACCGGGTGTGAAGCTACGTAGGTTTAGTATACATTCCCTGTTGTTTTTAGTTTGGGGAACGTTCTAGGGCAAGTGAAAAGAAAACACACGTTAAATATATTTTAGGAAAGCTTCTGATAAAAGCATCTGAAAAAAGGCTTTTGAAAGAAAATTCTAAAAGATGGTTGCGAGTATTTTACTTTTTTTCGCTTGCCCGTGGCTTCGAACCCGTTCTTTTGTTTGGGATGCATTGCCCGAGACTACATACCATTTTATCGCATTTACGCTTTTATCAAAAAGGAGACTTTCAGTAGAATTGATAATGAGCTTTCCATATTTTTTAATATTGGATATACTCCACGATGGATTTTAATACCGGTCCTGTAATAACTATTTATGCAACAAGTTGCAAAATGAATATTTTTTCAGTATGAGTCGTAGTTTATCCAACGAGGCTTGCCAAGTAGAATTTTTCGACACTGTTATTTTAGTTAGGAAAGTAGGCCATTATGTTATTCAAAACAATGTAGAAAGTTTTCAAAAAGGCACTTTTCGTGCTTCCACAAAACATACGAATGTTTCTCAATTAGCAACTGTGGGAGTGCACATTACGTTGAGGGAAGGCTTAGACTAAAACTGACGTAAAAGCCAAGATGAAGAAGAATAGAGCTATTGCAGTCTAAATTGTTCATTATATGCAGTGCAAAATTTCCTGAGTCATTTCAAAATCAAATGAAAATGAGGGTCGCCATTTGAAGGCATTTAATAAATTTTGCCAATATGTACATTATGGTGGTTCAACTTTACGAGCAGGAGAGCAGGGCTACTGCTCTTTCAACCTGTATGGAGGTCCCGAATAACTGTGCCAAATTTGATCGAATTGGATTACGATGTAGGGAGAAATTTATAGTTTATATGGGAAAATGTATGGAAAACTGCTCCCATTTATGATTACCGTATGCGTCATAATGTTTGCGCCATTGAGCAATGTCAAAATTTAAAAAATTCTCAAAAATGTGAAACCGTGCGAAACCGAACTTTTTGTCAGTGCGAACCTCAACCTGAGCTGGGTTTTAAAAACAAACGATCAAACTGACGTTTGTCAGAAAACAAGCAGACCCAATCTTGATACCCGATCCAGGTTGGAACTGAATAATAAACGAATTCGCTATATGTTAATCATCGATCGAGTTTCCACTTGCTGCAATTACGGCCTCCACACGCTTCCGGAATGCACGGCAGGTTCTAATAATGTAGTCTGGATCCATTTCTCTCCAGGTACGGGTCAATTTTTGTCTAAAACTTGGCGTACTCGGGTGGTGTTTAGAACAGGCCTTGGCCTTCATGACGCGCCATATTGAGTAATCCAGCGGATTAAGATCGGGGCTAGATGACGGCCACATATCCTTCGCCCAGAACGGAAGATGTTCCTGCAACCACTTCTGAGTGCGGTTCGAGGTGTGGTACGGAGCCCCATCTTGTTGAAATACAACGCTTGGCTTCGGACCGTACTGTTCTTTGATCCACATTAGAACATACTTACTTAAAATCCCGACGCTAGCAGGATGCTTGGTCAGATACACGTTCTTGTGCTCGTCGGTCTCGTCTTTTACTACATATACCGGTCGGTTCTGGAATTTGATACGGGATCGACGGTGAACATGCTCTCGTCGGTGAACAGGATTACCGGATGTTTTCGCTTAAGGAAGTTCAAGATGTTCTTGCATCGTTCGACTCGTAGCTCCCGGATGCGGTGGTAATCATGTGAATTTTTTTTCCGTGCCCTCGACTTCGCCCCGCAATCTTCCTTGCCGTAAATGCACTGATCCCGTGTTCCTTTGCCATTTTTCTTATTGAACGCACTGGATTCACCCGAATCTTCCTTTTGATAGCAGCGATAACCCTCGGACCCCGAGCTGACCTCGGACGACCTGTGGCCACCTTCGCGGATAGTTGTCCTTTCTTTTCTCGGTCTAAAACCCTTTTGACGGTCCACCGGGACACTCGCACGGCGATTGAAATGTCTTTTTGCGAAATTTGTGCGTGGGACAAATCACGAATACGCTGCCACTTCGCCATAGTGCCACTGTCAAACTCATTTTCTTTTATACGCAGCCTACTACGGTATGAGCTATAGGTTACGTGCATGCAAAGAAAACCAAGGCATTGTATGCACAGGTTAAACGGGAACCTTATTTGTACGATGGTGCAAACATTATCACGCATACGGTACGTAAAGTAAAAAATCGATGAAGGTCTTCGACAAAGCTGTTCTGTATAGTTTTCCCAATCTTAGTCTGAAGTTTGATCAAAGTTGAGCAATTTTGAATCGTTAACCGAATAGTTTCTTTTCGTTTCCCATACAAACTTTGAAGTTCTTCCGTAAATACAGATCGTAACCAAATTTTACAAAGTTGTTGGTCGGTGAAACAGAGAAATTATTTTATCTGATGATCAAATAAGTTTATCAGAATGTTAATTTTTAAACTTCTGTTGAACAATCCTTGATGAATTCTGGCTTCTCCTCTCCCTCTTTTTAGCACCTCTCGTGGAAGTTGCATCTAACCCAGGAGGTTTCTTCCATCTTACATCTCCAGGTGGTTTTTCGACTTCCACTTTAAGACTGGTTTTGTAACAAAAAATACGACATTCTGTGACTTTAGTACTCCTAGCTCAATGTCCACGCACATTGCATCCGTTAGTGATACGTGATTCCAAAGAATTCAATGTGCGTGGATTTTTAGTTCTAACATTAAGATCACCTGCATGAAATTCTTTTCGAGCTTCTAGAAAATGTTTAAAATATTAAGACTTAGAATTTTTGAGCTCTCCCATGGGCACTGAACCGTAAATCGGAAACAACCGGAAGCAATTGGACATTTTATAGTAGGAGCCTTAAAATATATTTGAACACCTATTTAAATTAAATTCTGTTATATTAAATATTCTAACTCGGTTCTATATTTTACTTAGAATCTTTCAGAATTCTTAAACCTTAGACTTCTGAACTTTTCCTTAATGCGAAATACCAAAAATGAAGTCCCAAATTAAAAAACAATAGCAATTCCCCAGAATTTCGGAAATTTGTCAAAGATTTTCGTAGATGAGTCCAGTCAAAATCTTGCACAATTCCTATGCCTCTCATCATTGTTTGTCAATTTGTGCAATCTTAAAAAGTTTCCTGATGCCTGATGTTCGACATTTTGAATGTTTTTTATAATGAATTTTCGTGCGGGGTAAAGAAGATTTTTACTAGTTTGAGATGGAGATCTCTCACTGTCATACTTTTCAGAAATGTTTGATCCCATAATCTTGAGCAGTTTTCTTTCAGCAGCAGCTTCAAATTTGTTAACAATCAAAGTTTCATAATCTTGAAAAAAAAAATAGTTTTATCTATAGCTTGAATTCCTGTGTGCAATTTTCAATGGCTGAAATAAATGAATTATTTCTTTGGATGTTTTCTCATGATACATTTGGTAACTTTTGGATTTTCTTAGGAAAATTTGGTATTGTATTACAGTCACTTTAATACATTTTAGGTCATTTGTGACTTTTCCGGGAATGAAATATAAACTCGCTACTTTTAGCGTGAGATTTACTTTCATGATTCCCATCAATAATGTTTTAATTGTCTCCGGTATTTATATACAATGTTTCTCCATACCATATTTGGAATTCTGTGCAGAACATTTTAGGAATACTCTCCAGAATACTCTATATTTATCATCGTATTCATTAAAATTCACGCGAAACATTTCTTAAAATTTCCCTATAACATTCCTCAGAAATTTCTTGGTATGCCCTTTTAAATTTAAAGTATTCTTCCAAAATTTTCTTCCACCTCAGAGTTGCTTGATAATTTTCCTAAGAATTCACTTGAAATTCTTTTCAAAAAACGTTAGGAGAATTCCCTGCAATTTTCCTGAAACTTTCTTTAGAAGTCTCATTAAATTCTCCACAAAATTGTAAATTACCTGCTCCGATTTTTTTAGAAATTATATTCAGGACACCAGCCGGAAATTCCATGAAACTATTTTCAAACTAGCATGAAATTCTGCATAGTATTTTGTTTTTTAATTCATATTCAGAATTAAGTTTTTTTTTTAGTTATTATTGATATTCATTTGGAGCTCTGCTCAGAATTGTTGTCAGATTGTTTGAATTTTAATAAATTGTCAGTCGTAGGTGATTTAGATTAGTGTAAGAATTGTATCCATATCATCATTGGGTTCGTCAGAATACCTTCAGAGGAGGTTACAAATTCCCTGGAACTTTACTTATAATAATCCCTATAATAGTATCTTTGAAACTACATTGGGATTCCTTTTGTTCTCCTAACAATTTTCTTGAAATACTTCTCAAAATTACCTGGATCTTCTAGTTAAATTCCTTTAGAATTATCCTCCGAATACCTAACGAGCATGAATTGTAGACGACTAAAATTCTACTCAAAACTCATTTGGCATTCTTATCAAAATGTTCCAGGCAATCGTTCTTTGTGTCTGGATCCTAAAATTATATCTCAGTTTAAGATAAAGGGGTTTAGTTCGGTCCAATAACGCTTTCGATCCAGTAGCGTTCGGTTTATTGTCTTTCAAAAAATGTACATGTTAGGATTAACTACCCCATTTCCGGCCTATTAAGCACAACCCGCACTTAGTCTTTCTTAATCTTGCGTATTTTAGCACAAACCGGAATGTTATTAGGGGAAATGTTGGCTTCGGCAATACCTTAACCTATTATCGTCAGGGGGTAAACAAAGTCCTAGAGCACTCAAATTTGGCCAATAGATGCTCTGAGACACAATGTATCCACATGCCAAAATTGAGCTCTCAAGGACGTTGTTTACCCCCTGACGATAATAGGTTAAGGTATTGCCAAAGCCAACATTTCCCCTATTACTTGTACATTTATTTACCTTTCCGTACGTACCGTAAGATTTAACAAAGCGAAACAAACTGTTGAGATATTGTTAAAAGTCTAACACTGCTTCTTGACGCCAAACTCGCCTACGGATTCTAAACTCGGCCTAACGCAGTGAAACGCCAATAATTCACTTCGGTCTATCCGATGAAGATACAAATTGATTAGGTCGGAGCGCTTCTTTTGTTTTTGGAAAAAAAATGGGTGCAAACCTTCATATCAGCGTCTCATTCACTTCGTTCCGTAGCTTATTAACTAAAGTATCGTACCAAACGCAGAATTGACTTGTTAACTCTAAAATCTTGGATTTATTTGAAGTTTTCTGCTCGATAGGCCCAAAATGGCCGGTTAAGCCGAAGTAGTTTTCTACCCTACTTGTTATCTTAATTATGATAATTAATTTGAGGTGTTCAAAATTAATCAATGATTAATTATTAAAGGTTAACAATATGCATTTAGCATGAAATTCATACTTATATCAACATGAATTTATTGCGATAATTTATTAGCTAGAGAAAGTTATTTGTTTTATTGATTTATTTGAAAAAGGCTCAATCGAATTTACTTTACAGAGCCGAGGATTCTTGTTCAGAATACAAAACATCGTAGAACTAGAATCAAAAGGTGCAACACAATATAGGGTGTCCCAGAATGTCTAAGAACGGTCTAAAAAAACGATAACGTAACTCTGTTTACAGCAAATTCAATTTTTATTTCGTATTCATGTTCTCTATAGTATTCTCTTACAGTTTAACATAGCGAATCCGAGATCCGATCAGTCGTAAGCCAAGCAGCGGATTTTTGATCATTAACTTTATGATCTTATTAACTTATGATCATTACCATTATCATTAACATGACCATTAACTTCAGCACAGATGCCTTTCCTTTTTTAGCCCGTCTCGAATCGAAGTACTTTTCTTGCGAGTAAAAGCTTGCACGATTTTCCGGTACAGATTTCAGTCAACAGGGTTCGGTTTACGTCCAGATTTTTGCTTGTCCTGGAAAGTTGCTTCATCACCATACTTCCGAATCGCGTTTCGAACGGCTCCGATGCTTACACTTTCCAATTTCGACTCAGAGAAATGTTACGGATAGTCGCTTTTCCGGAGAAATGCTCCGCATTGTCTCGGAAATGTACATTTCATAACAATAGGTTGAAAAAATCCAAAAAACCTTAGGTTCATTCGACTTTAATATGCAAATCATTGGATTTTTCTAGAAATTATTCAGAGCAGTTCCACGCCAAATGACGAGTCGTTCAGAAGCGACCTTCTCCGATCTGCATGAAACTTTGCATAATTGTTCGATGTGGCCAATCATTCGCATTTTAGCTAAAATTCGGCCACCTTGATTCTCTAAAAGAAAAAAAAATCAAAAAGGCATTAAAGAAATTTATCATAAAATCATATCTCTAAAAAGGGAACTTATAATCGAAATGGCGTCTGAGACACTGTTGTAGGAAAAATGTAAAGAAGTTTGGAGCTATAAGCCCAAAACAGTGTTTAAAACATAAATAACAAAAAATCACTCTTTCCTTTTTCATTAAAAAGCTTATAAACACTTTGAAATGATCAAAAATCGAATTCTTGCACATTTTTTTTTTAAATTTTTGTGAAATTTTGTACAGAAATCAATGTTTTCATCTTTCAAAATCAAATACAACAAATCAAAAATAGATAAGTGACGGTACGATTTCAGCTGGTTGACAAGTTCGGTAAATCACCGCAGATTCTGTAATACAGTCGTTTGAAAAAAATTACTATTATTAGCTATGTGATAATTTTGTGCATGAATGTTAATTCAATAAAAAGTTTACCTTGTTTTTCCATTTAATTCTACTACTATTGTATCACTTTCACTTTCTCTATTTACTTCAGTTTCTCTATTTACTTTCACCATAACTTTAAAAAAAAAGTATAACAGATACGTATTTCGTTTACTACTTGCAAACTTCTTCAGTGTCTAGTCATTAACAGTCTATGAAGTCTATGACTAAGCACTAAAGAAGTTTGCTAGCAGTAAATGGAAAACGTATCTGTTATAGTTTTTTTTAAGTGATAGTGAAAGTAAATAGTAAAAGTAAATTAGTGAAAGTGAATTACTGGAAGTGAAAGCGATACCATAGTAGTAGAATTATATGGAAAAACAACGTAATAAGGGGTACAAATATTCTACTAAAAGGCTCAGCAATCAATTTAAATAACACCTTCTTCTAATTCAAAAGTATTCTGTTCTTAAATAAAATGTATCTGTACATTGCTGATGAATTTTCTTATGTCTTAATGCCAAAATAATTGTCATAAGTGCCAACAATAACAACAATAAAAAATAAAGTCATTGTTTTCGTAAAGATCGGAAGTTAGACTGTATACATATATATAACCTTTACTTAAACTATAATATTGGCCTTTAGTTAGACTAATCATGGTATCAACACAGACGATAATGAACATCCTTGAATGGACTGAAACAAAAGTTATTATCAATCAACGATTGTTATTCAAAATCAAACTCAAACAGATACTAGATTTATTTTTAAGGCTGGCTTTACCCAATCAATAACAAGTTTTACTATTAAAATTGGGGAACAGAACGTCTAAAATTGCTATTAGTTTGATTGATATAAGTGGTAAAATATCAAACATAATAGCAACATTTTTTTATTATTATTATTTTTATTAATTTATTTGATAAGGCTCAACCGGATTAACTTTACAGAGCCGAGGATTCTTGTTCACTATACAATACATCTTAAAGCTATAGTCAACAGGTACAACACAATAAACATTTTATCTTCCGCTATCCAATAAGCCTCCTCTACCAGAACGGGAGCCGCTTCCAGTGGTTTACTTGTATGGCAGATTCGCCAACGAGGTTCAGAGCGCTTCCATTGTAGCAATGGACGCAAAACGTGGTCAGCACTCACACATTCATCACGAAACGGTTGCTTTGCAAAGTTGACGACGCATCGACTGAAAGAACTGTTGATGAAGAACAATGAGGAGGACCACACAATAGTTGCTGCCGAGTAAACAGACGATCGCGAGACACGCATTGAGAGTGGTCTGCTTCTGTCGACAGCCGAGTGAACACGGGATATCAACAAATTTTTGGGATTATAACTGAGTAATAGCAAAGTTAGTTGTTGCCATATCTAAAGAATAGACAAAAAATCATGGCAAATTGATATCACATTTTACTATTATATCTCATCAAGCTATTGATATGATAGGTATCGAGGAATAATGTTCGCTAATCGAAGCGTAAACATTATATCTGAATTTTGGACGAATTTGGATGCAATTTGAATTTGCGGGAGAAGAATTTTACGCTCAATATCTCAATCAAAAAAGGTATCATCTCAATTAGGTTCCCTCTTTCACTTGATGAGTTTTTCGTTTACTTCTTCTTTATTTCAACCCCCGTTCACTCGGGGTGAGGGATGCTGTGATTTTGACGGGTTCTACCAAGCCTGCCCACGAGGGTGTTCAAAAACTACAATGAATAAATGATTGATAGGAACCTGTTTCTTCAAAATGGGAGCATTATCGTTTTTTCTAGAACATGGTAATGAACATGGATGGGTACATAAAGGTTGAAATTGTTTTATTATAGAGGAAACTTTTTCATATCGTTAGAAAGGTTACAGAATCAACCTTTTATGAACATGGTGATCCGACCATTAATATTGAACCGGTTGTGTGTTTTTGGAAGGGTTTATGATGTCGATTGATTGCCGCTATTCAATATCATAGCTTATACTTAAACATGCGTCCAAAGTGGCCCATCTGTGAAAATTTCCAACTGTGTTTTGATGGCCATATGTGTCAACATTTTCTAAAATCAACTGTGATCGTCCTAACACCATAAAAGTACATCTATTAGAAATCAAACGACAGTATTAAATAATTTATTAATTCGTATGAAATCACGTTGCAATGTGACTACTACTACTACTACAAAGAAGCCCGCCATGACGATGTTTTTTTTGGTGTAACTTAAAACTCGCATTACTTCCATTTTGTTTTCTTACAAAGCTGAACACAAACGTATTTCGAATTTTTAATTTTTATCATGTTCTTGAATGCTTGGCACAGAAACAAAATAACCATCTTAAAATCGGGTTAATCAAAAATGGTCGAATTCGATTCGTATTAGTAAACACGTATTCGTAACTGATGTTCGTTGACCGAATTTTGTTCCACGTGCAAAGCGAACTTTAAAACTTTCAAAGCGTTTTTCTCGAAACACAGAGTTGATTTACGGGCCCCACGATATCTAAGGACTGCCTGGATGGATTAAATTGGCTGATATTTGGGGTGTAGATTCACCAGATGTATCCCGCGTGCATGACGAAGCTGGATTTTGAAATTTATTTATTTTAATATAAAAATAAAAAAAAAAAACCTATGATTTTTAATATGAAAAAACATAAACATATTTTTATCTTTTTTATCAATTTTTCAAAAATCGGCCTTCGTCATGCACACGGGACCTGTTGAACGAGTCTTCACCCCAATTTGGTCAAAGCAGTGATGAGATATCGTGGGACCCGTTTTTTAAACCAATTTTGTTACCAAATGTCTCCATATTTATTGTGTTTTCAGTTGCAAATGTATATTTTGATGACCTGAAAAAAAGTTTACACAAAGTTTTAAATGTAGGATTTTTTACCAAATGACTCTGCGCGTATACTCGGAACTCGGACAGCAGTAAAACGAAACAAGCAAGAAACTGAGAGATTGCGAAAAACTTTCTCTGTCGGGTGCAATTGCTGAAAATCTTGCATCAGTGATTTATGACAGTGATGGTTCAGTTGATTTAGTTTTTCTGCAGTTTTGTTGTTAAGTAGTATAACCTGTTCAAAGCTTGACAAATTTCTTGATTGATTCTTCGATCAGTCACTTGTTGGAAGCGGATATAGTGAAATACGACTCAGTATTGGAAAAATGATCGCTAAAGAATCATCCACACACTCCGAATAATACACGACACTCTTAGTTACAAATTTCTTGGGGTTCATACAATGTAAGAGAAACCAGTCACGTCACACTTAATGTGCCATTTTTTCGTGATTTTTTTTTATTACTTGAAATGATTAATGTACATTTACTCATCAGAAGTGGGTATCAAAACAAGACCATAGCCGATTTAATTCCGAGTAAAGAAAAAAAAACTTCTGCGATGAACAACTTTGCTGAGAAGGGTACGTTTCTATCGTTGTTCATATCGGTCGAAATGTTTTGTTTAATTAGACACCCTAATGCACTTTGAATAAGTTGGAAATTAGTTTGATCATAATGTTGATAACGAGCAGCACCATCTAGTATTTAAATATGAACAATGCTCGAGATATTTAGTTCTAATTTGAATTATTAACTTGATAACTTGGTGGAATATGTTATTAAATGTTTGTATAGGGGGAATGGATGTAATGTCGGCCTGAATGCCCCTAATTTGGGACCATACATAAATTCAGTAATCGATTAAATTTTCAATAGTGACCAAAAATATACATAAGTACCGTCCCAATGACGCGTTCATTTAGATAAAATTGATAAATAGCAGATTTTTGGTGATGGGCCCAATCTTAGATCCATAGGCCAGAATTAGAGCCATTTCCCCTATTTATGTATTTTTTATTTGCGCAAAAATCATGATTGACCTACAAAAAAATTTAAATAACAAAATAACTTAAATAGCGAGTGAAGATAGAAACGTTCTCTTTTCAGCAAAGTTATGCATCATAAAGCCTCCTATCTTTTTGTGGAATTGAATCGCTTATAGGTCATGATTTGATTCCCACTTTTAATGAATAATTCCTAACAAAATATAAATTCCAGGAATAAAAAAAAGTCTCGAAAAAATCGTACAGCAAAAGATAATACGGGGTTAGGTTTCACTAAACTTTAAAAGGAAGTTTTTTCTTCTCGGAAATGGATATGATTATTTTTTTTTTTAAATCTAAATAACATTTTTCAGAGTTTTGGTCACACAAAAGTTTTGTTGTAATACCCTTAGATACCAAATTGATGGTGAGCCTTCAGGTTTCATGGCAAAGTGTTATTTTGCACCATCATAATTTTCAAATATTTTAAATCACACAGATTATGAAACTATAGAGGTATGATCAAAGTAGGCACAAACCGGTCCCACCAAGGTGGTCATTCTTTAAAACAGGCCTGATAGAACTAGGAACTATAAATAATATTTAAAAAAATTCAAATAAACTAGGGTTACGGTATGTAATGTGGGTCTAGTCCTTTCATTCGGCCTATCACGCAAATAAATAATTAATTAAGGAATATTACACAAAAAATAAGGAAAATATTGATCACTGATGATTGATAAATGTGTACCACACACAAATCAATTTATATCACAACATTTCAATACATTTTCAGCTCTCGTAAGTAATAAAACTGGTTGAGAATATCACAATGTTCGGAGTTTTTAGCCGCCATGACTTATAAGGTTAAGATGGGAAGGTTGACTGACGATCATCAAATGGCCTGATTATGGCATTTATTGATTGGAATTACCTGATAATACACACTAGACGTAAAACTTACAGTTGCTGTTTGAATATTTTATGTTTATTTTAATTGTTTAACAACGTTTTCACAAGTAAAACATGGACCCAACTTTAGGGACACATTTCTTTTCTATGTTCCTATCTATGGCCCATGAAATTCATTTGACAGCATATAGCAATAAGAGTAACGTCAACAATGTTGTTTTGCATTTGGATGATAAGGAACGAACAGGAAGGGAGATTTTTTCTGCCAAACCTGTATAATGAACATCACAATGTTCTGATTTAGATATTCTGCGGTCAAAAGACGATAAGCGAAATTTTTAATTTTTAATTTTTAAATTGAGTGATTTAATGTAGTTTTCGTAAAATTTTCTCTAAGAAATGTTTTGAGGAATGAAGAGCATTAAGTTAACAGTGATAGTGATAAAAAAAAATACATCAGAAAACGTTACCAAGAGCGTTTTTTTGAGGATCAAACAAGATAGGACGAAGTTGCATCCATAAATAGACCCAATTTGGGGACAATAGACCCATATTACATACATTTCCCTCGTGAGTTATTGTCTTAAAAAAAGTAAGTTTTTCAACTTTTCGTGGTTTCTGATAGCAAACGACATGATAAGCATATCTAAGCATACCATTTAGCAGTAGAATATCGTTTGCAGGTAAATTCATTGATGAGTTATGATTAAAAACGTAATCGATGGCTGCATATTAGACCGAGGTTAGGGACGTATACCCTAACCCTGAAAAGACGCATTTGTGTCACCTTATAATTCATACAGGAAAAATCACACAAATACAAGAAATAAGAATCATTTAAAGTCAAACTATGATCGTATGGAATTAAATTTTTGGTAGGGCAGATGTACCAGTTTTGACCATACGTTTCTACTATGGTGTGTTCCAATTATTGCTTATGGGAATTGCATAGGTCATAATTAGAACACACCATAATAGGAACATATGGCCATTCCGTTGACTTTTTTTGTAAAAAAAAACACCTTTAAACATAGCGTATGAAGTTTAACATAGACTGTGTTAGCAATGTTTAAAAATTTCTCTCGCTTCGTTTTTGAGATCATTGCACTGATCCGTTGTGCTTTTCAACATCAGCAACAAGCACTGCATATTTTGGACAGCAGAGATTGTCACTGTTGAGCATAATTTACCATCTCTGCCTTGCCACTTCAACTATAGACCTTGAATAATCATTCGCGTCTTTTCTGTGAGGCAATACATTTAGTTACTGATGATTAATATTGAATTGTGTAATTGAATTCACTTAATTGATACCAGGCAAGCTTAGTGTGCGTTTCTCAACAAAATTCAGATAAATAAGATTTTAGTTTTAGCTTCAAATCTAGATGCATTTTGATCGTCATTTCTGTGATTCCATATATTTTTTAGTTTCTTTATTTGTTTAGAGACGAATTCTGCACTAGACCCCAGAATATTCTATACTTTTCACATAGTTTGATAAGCCAAGCATTTTTTTGGAAAATGCAAAACATTCATCGAATCAGAAATTATACACCACCACTATACGTTTTATTACTAGGAATGCTAATATTCTCTTATTTTCATTTATTTATTTATTTGCGAAAATCTATTAAATGCGCTCATATTCCCGAACATCACCAATCCGCCGCTCCGTCAATACCACCCTATGCTAATAGATTCTGCCTACTGTTGTCCCCCAACGTTAAACAGAATCCCTTCCATCTTCCGTTTCGACCGTAGCTCTCGCAGCGCTGGCCGGTTCCCAGCTGCGGACCAACAACAACCGCAACGTGACCCAGGTTCAGTCCCAATCCCATGAAATGACAGTGCCAAATGACCTGATCGGTTGCATCATCGGCAAGGGCGGTACCAAAATCGCCGAAATCCGCCAGATCTCCGGTGCAATGATCCGCATCTCCAACTGCGAGGAACGTGACAGTGGCAACACCGACCGGACCATCACCATCACCGGCAATCCGGACTCGGTGGCCCTGGCGCAGTATCTGATCAACATGAGGTAAGTGGTGCCAGATCATTTTATTAAAACTAATCTTGAAGAAGTCGAACAATATGCACGTATTTGTGTGCTGTGAAATGTGGCGGGGCCAATATCTGATGGACTAGATTGTAATACTCACTATTGGTGTTAGTCTCACTACCATCGTTGGTACTACTTCTACTACCTACCAAACACCTGTCTGCTGTGTAGAGGCAGCCTGCAGACACCTTTAGAACTCTTTCGCTGATTGTACATTGTTTTAGCTGAAGTGACATTCTCTTCGATTTTGTTGTGTTTTTCCCGATGTTGTTTTGGAACGTGTTTATTTTTGTTTGTTGAGCAGAATTTCTGTGACTACCCGCGTCAAATTCGGAACAATTTGCACTCACACTTCCCCTTGAATTCCCGAATTGCCTCCTGCTATAATCCTTCCACTTCTACCGAACGAATAACCCACCTCTCGCGCGTCATTGATCACCAACGTATTATCATCATTTACTCTTTACCTTTGCATAACTCATCGGACTTGCCTCCTCTCTTCTTGCCTCGCATCTCATTTCACCTGTACCTGTTTCGCGTCATTGAAAAAAAATATGCCTGAAAAAAACATCCCCCGTTCCCAGTCATTAAAATCCAGCCACACTGTCGAAAACACAAACTCACACACACACACACTCTCACCCACTCTCATAGTCACTTACCGACCGTTATGAAAGTATTTATGAATCCCTGCGCCCGGAAAAATCTCTTCTCCCGGAATTTCATGGTAAATTTATTTTCCGCAGCCTTTCCACCCGAATAAATCCCTTTTCGCATTGAGGCTTTCCCCCAATACCCCATTTTCTTATGCTGTTCAAACAACTTCACCGCCATTCTGGGTCGCACATAGTGATGAAGAGATGAGGGAACGAAGACCGACCGCACACCAACTGACTGTGTACCTACATACCTACATAATGTGACACGGAGCTCGCGGAAGCTTTTCCCATTTCCGTGCGAAAACTTACGCCATCCATCTCACACGGGTAGGGAGCGATAAGGGATAAGTAATCAAAATATGCGCCGATTTCCTCCGTACTTGAAAAGAATCCCGTTCAAGTTTTTGAATCCTCATCTCTGTTGTGTATTATACAGACAAACGACCACTGCCTTTCGACAGAAACCTAAACCCAAATATCACACTTACCTACCATGCACGGATTTGACATTTTCAGTGAAGTACTCACGCTGAAAATATGCTTTTCGAGTGCTCTCTCGGTTGAAACGGAAGAGATCATACCAACCATAGCAGCAGTGGCGAATCAAATCTGAGACCCGAGGCTTTTTGCACGAAATTTGACTCATTCATATTTTATTGAAAAGCTTTTGTTTTTTCACCAAAAGTGACGTGTTGTTTTTTATCCCTCATGTGTGTGCACGCACCTGTTTGTGACGCTACGAGCTTTGTGGATTCGCGAGAGACTGTGAAAAATACCATTTTTCTTTCCGCCGCCGCTAGCTGCCAGATGGCATTTCGGCCTATACACCTTATGTAGTTATATACACTGGTGGAAATTAATATAAGGACACTTTGAAAATCATGGCTCCTCGAATTAAAAATCATGTGTTTGTAGAACCAACATTATCATGCTACAATATAAGTCTAATGAAGAATCAATTGATGGCACCAAAATAGCCAAGAAGTTAGTTCAAATTGGTGATCATCGATGTTGAGAACTTCTACCGAATGGATTTCGGTAAAACTTTGCAAAAATCATGTTTAATGATTACTTGAACTAACTCTTTGATTATGTTGGTGCCACAATACTTTTTGGCACACTTTAAAAATTACCAATTTCTCATACATTTTTGGATGGCGTCCTTAGCTTTATTTCCGAAGGAGAAAATCACAATTCCATTAATTTTTCCAACGTACATGATGCAATTGATTCTTTCTTAGGCTCATATTTTAGCATGATCATGGGGATTCTAAACGCATAATTTAGAATTCTCGATGAACATTTCAAATGGTCCTATCTGCTTTGATCTATTCTCTTCATCGACTTTCTCTTTTCCTAACCACTGCTATGCAAACAGATTTCGCGCTAATTCTACCACATAGTTTGATAAAGGAGGTTCTTATCTAGCGTCCAAAACGTCAAATACAACAGGGAAAGGTTTTGCAGCTGAGTTATTGACGAAAGAGAAAGTCAATGAAGAGAATCGATCAAAGCAGATAGGACCATTTGAAATGTTTATCGAGAATTCCTCTGTTTCTTAAAATTGGGAGGAGTCATGCTTTTTAAAGTGTCCTTATAATCATTTCCACCAGTGTATAACGAGATACGTGTGGGATCCTCTATTACCTTACCACCTAGGATGGAGAAAATGTGTGAAACCGAAAACGAGCTCGGGTGCAATATAGTGAATTTGCGAACAACGTTGTTTATTAGCTTTTGCCACGGCGCATTAGTTCTGTGCGATGCTACAATGGGTGGTGTGTCAATTTCACTCCGGGAATCAAAATGAGATTTGCTAGCAACAAGCCGAGGCTGGTATTTGTTTGAATTTATAATGCGGGATTCAACATGGCATAAAGTTTCAAAAAATACATTAGTTGAAACATCCATCGAAAAAGAAATCATTGAATTAAAAATCTTGCACTCTCCTTGAATAGTGTCTAGTTAGTTTTCACGTTTATTTTAAGAAACAATCACCATGATTGTTCATGTTTCAGTTTTAATCTATTTAATAACGGTAAATAAGCTGTTTGGTTGTACGACATTTCGCGAATTGGAATGATTGATGAATGTGAAAACTGAAATTAACAAATTCGAGGAGTAGTTTCCTTCTTCTAAACAAGAGGTATAACAGTTCTTTCGATTTTTCTAGTCTCCAACACCAAATGTGTGTATGAAGAAAGTGAGCTATCAAAATTAAATTCGTTTCACGGAACTCCGCGAAATGGAATATTCTGCGAAATGGGGTATTCCGTGAAATGGGGCATTCCGCCAACTGAGACTCCGCGGAATGGGTTTCCGCGAAATGGGTTTCCGCGAAATGGGTTTCCGCGAGATGGGTTACCGCGAAATGGGTTTCCGCGAAACGTCGTACAATCATCTGTGTTGCTATAAAGGGTGATACGGTCAAAATTTGGTCAATATCAACTTGACGTATTTCTTTCAATTTTGCATTTAAAAAACCTGAACACCCCTCATTTTGAAGGTGTGTGTGTGTAGAATGTTGCTCCTATTTTGATTTTGGAATTCACTCTTCAGTTGTCAAAATGCCGTCCAAGCAAGAAGAGCAGCGTATCAAAATTTTGCTCGCGCATCGCGAAAATCCGAGCTACTCGCACGCAAAGTTGGCAAAATCGCTAAAAGTTGCTAAATCAACCGTTACAAATGTAATTAAAGTGTTTGGGGAACGTTTGTCGACAGCCAGGAAGTCTGGATCGGGGAGAAATCGAAAACCGGAAGCCGCTGAGACGACAAAGAGAGTTGCCGGTAGTTTCAAGCGAAACCCTAACCTCTCTCTCCGAGATGCCGCAAATAAGCTGGGTGTATCGTCTACAACCGTGCATCGAGCCAAAAAACGAGCCGGACTATCGACTTACAAGAAGGTAGTGACTCCAAATCGCGATGATAAACAAAATACGACGGCCAAAGCGCGATCCCGGAAGCTGTACACGACGATGCTGACGAAGTTTGACTGCGTGGTAATGGACGACGAAACCTACGTCAAAGCTGACTACAAGCAGCTTCCGGGACAGGAGTTTTATACGGCAAAAGGAAGGGGAAAGGTAGCAGATGTTTTCAAGCACATGAAACTGTCAAAGTTCGCAAAGAAATATCTGGTTTGGCAAGCCATCTGTACCTGTGGCTTGAAAAGCAGCATTTTCATAGCTTCCGGGACTGTCAACCAAGAAATTTACGTGAAAGAGTGTTTGAATAAACGTCTGCTGCCTTTCCTGAAGAAACATGGTTGTTCCGTACTGTTTTGGCCGGATTTGGCATCTTGCCATTACGGTAAAAAGGCCATGGAGTGGTACGCCGCCAACAACGTGCAGGTGGTTCCCAAGGACAAGAACCCTCCCAACACGCCAGAGCTCCGCCCAATTGAGAAATACTGGGCTATTGTCAAGCGGAACCTAAAGAAGACCAAAAAACTGCTAAGGGTGAGCAGCAGTTCAAGGCAAACTGGCTTTCTGCGGCGAAGAAGGTGGACAAGGTGGCTGTACAAAATCTGATGGCAGGGGTCAAGCGTAAGGCCCGGCAATTCGGATTTGGAAAAGCGGAAGCCTAACTGAATATTTTTCCTGAATTTTATACTAATTGAACTTGAAAAAGAAATTTAATTTGATTTTTTAAATAAACGATTTCACCGATTTACACGCGTTTTCCCTTGACCAAATTTTGACCGTATCACCCTTTAATGTAGGCGGACCTTGATTTTAAGACTTTCCTACTATGTCTTTGGTAGAGTCAGCGCTTGTTATCAAAGTGACTTTACCACTGCGATATGGTTCATTAAACTGGAACTCCATGTTTACTGCACTGCCGTAAACCTGGAGTTTCAGTTAAATTATTGTGTTATGTGAGAGCTGATATTTGCGCTCTTGAAATTTCGATGTGAAGTGAGATTGATTAGTAATAACATTTCCACAGCGCTTAATCTTAAAAAGCATTTAAAATCCTCAAGATATCTCTAAACAATTTTTTTTTAGAGTAAATTTATTTAATCTATGTACTAATCAACAAACATCAATATAATACGAAATATATGAAGTTTCAACGAGTTTCTCTTTTTTGTTCTTGTTGTTGTTGTAAATAAAGTAGATAAAACATGAATTATTCTGGTGATATCATATTTCGTATTTATACAACTCAAAATTGAGTAGGATGTCCGTAAAAATTCAAATTGCGCTTAAGTAAAGTCTGGTTAAAAGTAAATTTAGACGCAGGTTCCAATGTACAACCGCTTGCTTAGTTGGAATCAGAAACTTTTAACAGCATTTTGTTATTTGTTCTTTGACGAGTAACTGGTAAAAATTTCGTCAACATTGATCAACACGTTTCCAAGCTATATGTAGAACATGGAAATTGAAATAAGAAAATTCATGCTGCACTTACACCAGGAGAATCCCTCTTGGACTGGTTCCATGCAATGTTGGGAAAATACCAACAAAGCAAATCTCACCACTGCCCAAGGTCGAATACAAAAATCAACCAGCAAGCAACTGCGGACGATATTACAGGCTGCGATATCCTAGCTACAAATATCACGCTAACATAACTCAACAGCTACCATTCTAGTCAAACTAGGATTGGACGATCTTGGATCGATCTTTGAAAGATCGTCGGTCCATCGCTAAAAGCCTGTTGTTTATCAATTTTATCTAGATGAACGCGTCATTGGGACGGTACTAATGAATATTTTTGGGCGCTATTGAAAATTTAGTCGATTTCTGAATTTATGTATGTGTCCAAATTAGGGACATTTAGGCTGACATTACATCCACTACCCCTATTTCTCAAATACTTCTTTTGATATACAATTAAAACTTTTGTTCAATCCGAGACCTTAAACATTAAATGTTATATCTATGTTTGTTATATCTATTAAAACGACGTTATTATAAAGGGAAGAATTTCTTGGGGTACCAACGTAAACAAGCGTATTAAAAAAATCAAAAGATCGATCTAACAAAGCTCGACTTTCTGGTAACGATTTAATCAGTGGATCGATTCTAGAGCCAAATATAAGATCGATCCGTCAAGATCGATCTTTCTATGAAGATCGTTCAATACTAAACCAAACCGTGCTGAGTTTCATGATTGTTGCTTTACAGCCGAACGCGACCCGGAACTGCCGCCACTGCACTGAACCAAAACATCCGCAATACTTCGAATGATTATTGCATTGCTCGAGCCCTTTAACAATATGCATTCGAATTTCGAATGATTATCTTATGGTTGAATTCGTCGTCAAATGATGAACATCCATATGACTGTCATCCAAATACAGGATGATTTTCGTTTGAAAATTAGCTATAAAACATACGGCACTCAGAGGACAAACATTTAAGAATAGTGTGACATGCAATTCCAACCCAGTGCGAAACCGAACTTTTTGTCAGTGCGAACCTCAACCTGAGCTGGGTTTTAAAAACAAACGATCAAACTGACGTTTGTCAGAAAACAAGCAGACCCAATCTTGATACCCGATCCAGGTTGGAACTGAATAATAAACGAATTCGCTATAAGAAAACGATGTGCAACGGAATCATTTTTGTGTCGAGTCAACTCTCAGCGTCATTTTTACAAATAGTTTGTAAATAGTCTCGCAATATCAAAGGCGCTTGTAAAATCAATATCAAGCATGATATTTTGTTCCACTATTACACGTGATATTGTGAGTGCATGACAGCGGAAAAATATCATTTGATTGATGATTTTGCCAATACTGGTTCTATGTAAATAAAAATATTACAATTATCATAATTAACTGATGCATCTTCAGTGCTGC
Source organism: Ochlerotatus camptorhynchus (assembly GCF_037179485.1). Taxonomy (NCBI): domain Eukaryota; kingdom Metazoa; phylum Arthropoda; class Insecta; order Diptera; family Culicidae; genus Ochlerotatus; species Ochlerotatus camptorhynchus. The sequence goes on from NW_027040500.1 coordinate 2,000,146, forward strand.
GTGCTGTCAACAATGTCAATTGACGTAAGATGTTGGTCTAGCTTTGAATTTCACTCCCGACACTGATATTCGTAGTACACGCTATTTCAAAACTTTTCAAATTTGGGTAGAATCCACCCAGATTGGTCAAAACTGAACCTACCCAAAAATGGGTAATCTATGTTGGGAGTGACAAGTTGGATCACTAGGGAAAAGTTGAAAATCTTACTTTTATCTCAATAAACCAACTTTTTTGTATAACCGTTGCATTGTTTTAATATTACTGATGAGTTGTCTAAAGATTTGCTGGCGTATATAATAAACATTCGCTGCAGAACTTTGAATATCAGTGGACCCTTTACGATGTCAATGTCATTTGCGCATTGACATTGAGGCGAATGATATTGATATTCTAACTGTGTGAACTGATACTGACATCAGGCGGCTAATGAAATTCAGCATTTTGTAGGTATTGATAGTGATATTTTGCAGCACTGTGCATCTTAATTAAGTGTTACAAGGGAATTCTTAGCACGAGTAGAGCACAGAGAATTTTTCATATAAACGTAACAGATAGCTGAGGAAGGGGTTATGGTAAGAGACAGTTAATCCTGGGGTTTCCATACGTGATCCGACCTTAATATACACTGTCAGCTACTTTACAGTGAGAAATATGTTCTAAGTGAATACTACTAGTCTTACTACTTACTATTCCAGTAAAAATCCATATCATTATATGAAACAAACAAAAAAGCGAGCAGGACTCGTATACGATCAAGTGTTAACGAAATTTGAAGGATATAAACGTCAATACGAATATCAAACAACTTTCCGGCCCTCTACAAGTACAAATTCCTATTCAATGACAAATTTGCAAAGAAACTTATGATTAGGCAAGACAACTACAGCTGAGTACTTTTTCAAAAGGACCAATGTAGCATTTCCACCATATTGAGATGTTGAAGTGCTACAGATTTGTTTTAAACTGTTTTCAAGCAATACGTTTCACAAAACTGTGTTTGCCGTAGTCAGCCGCAGTCAAATCACACTTTTCACTAGTCAAGTTGTACTACGGACATGTTGCATGAACGATTTTTCTCAATTACCTAATCAGTGAGTGTTACATTGAACGTTTTGTTCTACATCATTCCCTTTCACAGACTTCAGAATAGAGTACCTAACACCGTAAAAATTACTGGTATCCTTCTTATGGTTAATGGATTGGTTTTCCATGCCCCTCCTTTGTAAAATGAGCACCATTCATGCTAGGCAATAAAAATGTCCGAATTAACAATCAAGCATCCATCATTCCAAACTGTACATTGGAACATTTTTTATCTATGATCATCCTATAACAGTTAAAAAAATATTTTTTTTAGCACATATAATGATAGAAAAGCTAATAGTTTGCATCGATTAACTCGGTTTGTTTACATGTGTTACTTAGGAATAAGTACTCGAAAAATTGCGAAAATATAAACGAATGTCAGATTTTAACCCTCAGAATTCTATGAAACTTCGCATAATTGTTCGCTAGCGGCAATGAACGAAGTTTGTGCTGCAATTCGGCTATTTCGACGCGCGGCTAATTTTTCAAAATGGCGTATTCGATTTTTTTCAATAAATCTTAATACGAAAACGGCTCATCTTATCGAAATGACGATTGAGACAAAGTTGTAGGATTACCTTTTCAGAAAACTGAACATCAACTTTTAGTAAAATTTTTGAACTGCGTCCATTTTTTTTAACAACATTTTACGTTTGATATTCATGCCATTTGTTTAGCATGTATCTGATTATTCCGGAGTGAATAGATTTTAAGGGGAATCAACATTTCTAAACAATGATTTCAATCGCCAATTTCTCGCGAATAAAAGCTCACCATTGCATACCAAGTGATAAGCAAGATTGGATTTATTTATTAAAGAGACTTTCAGTCGTAAGACGATCGTCTCTGAACAGAGATGAACTAGCTTTCGACTAAAAATCTCTTAAATAAAGAATAAAAAAAAAGATCGTCTCTGAAAACCCCAGAGTTTCCCAAGTTAGAAACGAATTTCAGAAAGGAACTCCTTAAAATTACAGAGTTTGATGTACACAGCATAAAAATCTGAATTATAATTGTGATGTGAACATTCATTCACATAAACTTGCAACTTGTAAGCAATGTTGTTAATAAATATGGGTTTTTGTATACAATATTTGCAACATTTCATTAAATATCTCAGAACTTTACACGATTTATAATATAAACATAAACATTATGAGCACCATATTGAACAGAAATTTACACTACTTTTTCGAACCGTGTAGGGGATCAGAAACAATTGGCGCAACTGATGAGCAATCCTTCCCCTACCTAGTAGTCTATGATCAGCCCCTTAACAAGTGTAGAAGTGTTCACAAGACACTTTTTAGAGAACAAGTGTGTTCAAGTTGGAATATAAACCAAAAAATAGACAGATCATTTGAAAACCATTGAATGATCTGACCTATTTGTCTTCAAATTAATATTTCTGAAATTGCACATGACATGAAACAAAAGCATCGTCAATTCCCCGCCTTGTGATAAAAATATTTCCATTACCCGTCAGCTTATAACTTTTGCTCCACATGGAGATTTCCGGCTGCCCTATTTAATACACTTCTGTCAGGCACTATTTGTTTACTCTCCATTCAAAGCTTTTGTTTCTGTTTCTTTTTTTTTCTCATTTCCGTGACCCTTATTGTGCTACGCCTGACTACCGAGGGCCAATGTTCTCCGCATAAAACCATTATTAATATAAATGGCAAATTAATCGCTTGTTTAACCAGCGAGCAGCAAATTGGACCGGAAAGTGTGAAACACGTTCCATATATATAAAAAAAAAAAAAAAAAACAACAGAGGAAAAACCGAAACATGCTTTTTACTATTCATTAACGCGGTGAACAGCTCATGAATTTTCAATTACCGCCTATTGAAAACCAGTTGCGATGTTTGATCCCCGAAGTGTTTGTGCTTGGTCAAGCTTTAAAGCTGTTTCTAATTGTTATCGCAAAAAAACAAAAGATGAAATAAATTCACTCCGAAGCCAGCAAAAGTAATGAGCTGACAATTCTATTACTCTTCTCGAAGAAACTTTATGCCGCGCAGAGAGCAGCCTAGCGGAAACGAAGTTTCTACAAACTTTTTAAATTAATATTTATCATACCGGGATAGGATTGCCACCCTCCTCTTTTTGCTATTAATCCTTCTCGGCGCGATCAAGTGGGACTGGTTAGTGACTTGTGAAAACGACTTGTTTATCCATGGTTTTTGCTAGCTTAGTGAGTTTTAATTGTTGTGTCGTAACTTTGTCCTGATGACTATGGACTTCCGTGGTTGGTCAATTGTCCTTAGTCAGAGGGAACGCAAAACGAACCATAATGAGCATAATAAGAAAAGTGCGAGAGCAATTTGAAACAATCAGTTCCGGCTAATGTGCGCTGTTTGACTTTCACTTGCCACCACACCCAACGGTAGGTAGTTGAAGGTTTCTCTCTCGCAGCATGGTGCTAATGCGATTGCAGTTTTATCTAGCTCGTTATGATTTGCGGAGATTGTTGCTGTTGGGTGATGGAGTGGAACGAGGGGAATTTCTTTTTCAACAATTGGTTCAAGATGTGCAGGGTTTGCTTCGTTGTAAAGTGACACTGATGTTTCTTTTTATGTCTATCCAACATGCTTGAAATCTGTACAGTTGTCCCGAAAATTGCATTCAATCCGAAACTCTTTACAGGGCAATCATATTTGAAGTTTTACCAAATCCAGGATTGTAAGATTTTCCCAATCCAGAATTCAAAATTTCACAAGGCTTAGAAACTATGTATAGGTCTTGAAATCTTCCTCAACCACAAAATAATTGTAAACTAACTAGGAAAAATGCCGGTATCGGCAATCCTTTGACATAAATATCGGCAGGGGGTAAACAAAGTTTTTGAGAGCTCATATTTGCATTTCCCTAATCGATGCTCTAACACATGATGTATTATCATGCAAAAAATGAGTGCTCAAAGTCTTCATTTAGCTCCCTGACGATAATAGGTAAAGGTTTTGCTGAAGCCATCATTTACCCAATGTCAAGTATTAACGAAATAAAATTCTGCTCCAAATTCTCGATACTATTATAGTCCAAAATCCTTAAAAATCTCTTTTACCCAGAATAAAAAAAAATAATCATTTCCGAATTTGTGAAAAAAATACTAGTTCATAATTCATCATAACATAGATGTTCATCATTCTTTAATTTAACATGATTTCAGATTTTAAATTTATTCGAGGGATTTTTATGCTATTTCCGTTAATTTTAGAAATTGATTTTTTTTAATAGCACAAAATATATTTGTGATTGATTCCTGTTATTTGTGTTTTTTTTTCAAATGCCTAGAATTTGGAAACTTTCTTCTCAGTTTGAAATGGAGTTATTTTTATCATAGAGCATTTCCAAGCCAACAGGCGAATCGATCTGACTTGACCCTCTACAGATTCCATCAAGCTTTGCTTAATTGTTCTCAATGGACAATCATTCAGATCTGTGATAGAATGTGGCTTAATTTTTAAAATTGGCGTGCTCGATATTTTTAATTAATCATGGCACAAAAACGCCTTTTCCAATTGAAATGACGTTTGAAACAAAGTAGTATGAAAATTGTGGTTTTATGGAAATTTTGATCGAAGAATAACTGTTAAAAATATCAATCGCAAAAACATTATGTGTTCAAAAAATTTCAACTAATGTTTATTTAAAAGCTTATCAAAAATGCTTACTTTTATAAAATTTTCAAATCCTTTAAAAATTGACAAAAATTGCAGAACATCACATTTTCGATACCCTTTAAACCTTTTTTATGTAATTTTTGCCCAGAAAACAAGTTAACAGATGTTTTTTTTAAGATTACAGACTTGGCCAAAAGTAAAAAAAAAACATTTTTTTTTATTTAAGTTCATGAGCTTAGACTCTAACCATTCCCTTTAATGTGAATCGCTGTACAATCCTCATTTTTAATTAATCTCATTATCACCTGGAAATTTCAAGAGTACAAATATTAACTCTCACATAACCAGTGCTGAGATTTGTCATTGTCATTGATAGACTTTCGCGCGATATTGACAAAAATGTTTATCAAGTAGTCACTGATAAAATTGATCCTCAAAAAACCTTTGTCAAAATTATTTTTTTCGTCAATGACAAATATTCATCTGGCAACAAAACGTTTAATTTCGTGCATTCTGTGTCACATTATTATTATCCAATAGTTCAGGACGTAGATGGGCTCCATGGTTTTTTTTTTGCTCATATCAATTAATTTCGGTTCAAATTAAGCTAATAATCTACACATGTTCGTCACTGACAATTGACATGGTTGAATGTTAGCTGAAATGAGTGACCAAAGCAGAATTTTGAACATCATCATGTAATGTCGAGATTTAGTAGCACTGCACATAACACACACGGCAATGAAACTGGACCTCCACATTTGCTACAGTGCAGTTGCTACACAAGACGTTTCAATTTCTTGAACGATGTTGCAACAGTGCCCGAAATGTGTGCTCTAGAAACTTGAAGTTAAATGGTATATCAGCCATCATGACTGCCATTGTTGGATGCTTCAAGGAATTACCTTAATAGCAACTGTTCAAGAGCTCTCGCTTACATAAACTGTCATATTTTGGAACTGAAAAAATGTTTGAGATCTAATTCCTAGAAAAGAGATGAGAAGGACAAGGACTTAAAAAATTCAAGATACTTATCATTAGAAAAAAATAAACTAGGGTTTGGAAAAAAATGTAACTCCAACTTGGTTAAATTTTGTATATCACGGGAGTGGACTAGGTAAATATTTTGGGACTTAATTGGTTATGCCTTAAAATTTATATTTGGCTAGGCACCTAGAACCATAACAAAAAACGTATGGATAAAAGTCGATACTTTGTCCCTGTTTTTGAGAAAACCATGTCTGAATTTTTCTCTACGAAAGCTAACTGGATTATATAACTTAACTGGGAAAATTGGGTATTTACCGAAAATCAAAATCAACTAGAGAGAACAGCAAAACCCTAAAATATTGTTTAACATAGGACTACGTCACGAAATCATGAAAGGTTTTAAACGCTTATAACTTGACCATGGATGCAGGGATGGACTATTTGAATCATATTTTGTGTAAGATTTGTTTGGTATTATCATTATAACTGTTGAAAAATGCTAAAACTTGCTTGCTTGCCTCGAATACCGAGTGTGGGTGATGAATACTTAACATGGTCGTCAAGTCCAGATACCAAAACACTAACACGAACATAAATTCAATTAGTGAACCAATAAAAAATGTGGATAGCAAATGACATGTCTTTTCAACTTTAGTTCATTTGAAAATTTGAAAAATACTATTTATGTTTCTAGTCCTATCAGGCATGTTTACATAATTCATGCAAGAGGCTATGAATTATGTAAACATGCCTGATAGGCTTAGAAACATAAATAGTATTTTTCAAATTTTCAAATGAACTAAAGTTGAAAAGACATGTCTGTGTCAATTGAGAATTGAAACATGTAACCACACAAATTCAAGAAATAAAGATCATTTAAAGTAAAAAAATGAATAAAAAAAAATTGGTTTTCTGCCTTGGACTTGGATGCCGCAGCAGCTTCAGTGTGGTCAATTGTACGGGTTTTTCCGAAGATCTACGGATTTTAAGATTTACTACGGATCAACGGACTATCATAAAATTTCACGGATTTTCCAGATGTTTAAGGATTTAAAAAAAAAAATGTCGATGAAATTCTACGGATTCGAACATTTTTGGCCAGCTCATCACTTTAAAAAAATAACTTTTTGAATGACTGTCTTTGAAAAATGGTCCTTAATTTTAGCAATAACGAACGCAATGGAAACAAATTTACCTTTCAACGAATCGTACTCCATAACAAGATATTAACACTGAGCAGCTTGAAAGAAGAAACTTCTTTCCAGTAGCTACTTGTTGGTTTCTGGAAGCTTCTTTGTAGAAGTTTCATACTAGAAGCTTTTAGAATCTTGCCTCTTTCTTAAATCTTATTCTAGGTGCTTCTTTCATCGCTTAGAAGCTTTCTCTAAAAGATGCTTCGAGAATTTTCCTTTAGAAGCTTGAAAGAAGAAACTTCTTCTGGAAGCTTATTTCTAGAAGTATCTTCTAGAAGCTTCTTTCATCGTTTAGAAGATACTTTTAGAAGCTTCGTTTAGAAGATTCTTTTAGAAGGTTCCTCTAAAAGATTCTTCGAAAGGTTTCCCTAAAAAAAGTAGGGTTAGACTGGGAAAAATGAGCACCCTTTGTTCACTTGAAAAACCTTATATTTTTAGAAACTTCACATACGTACCTTACAACAATGATTCTAAGATACAATGTTCCAAAAATTAACGGTGTAAATACACTGTTCGAATAAGTAGTGTAAATTTCTGTTCAATATTATGCACATAAATGGAGCGTCACATATCATATAAGTTTACATTATATATCATGTCAGAACTTGACATTTCATGCAATTTAGCATATATTGTATACAAAAGCCCATCTTTGTAAACAACATTGTTTACAAGTTGCTCGATTACGTGAAATGAAATTTAAGTTTACGTGAATGAATGTTTACATCACAATTCAAATTCAGAATTTTTATCTGTGTAGTAACATTTTTTTTTCAATATTTACTACATTGAATTGCATCAACGCGTACACCGTATGAAAGAATCATCTAAATTTCTGCGATGTATAGCGCGCAAGTTTTTAACGCTAGATTTGGCGTAATTTTACATGATATTTAATGTAAATTTAAGCGCAATATCGCATAAGTCGGCATTATTGCATACAAGCTTGTAAGGAATTCCCATGTTTATGCCAACTATAGCTCAAAATTAAAAGAGAGGAGATTTTACGTGACAGTTCAGATTTTTCTGTGTAGGTGCTAGAAAAGACATGGAAAAGCTAGGGTAGGGGATCATGCACTCTTTACGTAAGATTTTTTTATCCCAGCTCCTCTTTAGTAAGATTTTACATCGAAAGTGATGTTCTGTATTCTTCATGATTTTGTAAGGTATTCTGAAATTCCCGCCTCCCTTGTAAGAAAACGTAAGAAAATGTATTTTCTAGATTAAGAAATATATAAATCACGTCATAAGTGCATGGTCCCTACGCAATGTTTCAATGTTTTAATTGCAATTGTTGCATATAAAAATGAATGTCAATCTTAGGGTGGGCGTTTTGCCCCATCTACCCCTGTAACGGATTTTCTTGGATTGTTGATAATTTTCACCAAAAAATCTAGAAAAATAAAAATGGACCGGAAGAAAAATTACTTACTAAATTTACCAATTAATTTAAATTTACGTACTTCTACGTCAAGACCAGTGTTGTGTTCTTACGCTTATAACATAAATCACACATAACCAGTGGAAAATATTCATGTGAATTTCACATGATTGCTCACATATAATTTATTGTGTTAGGGTTAGGATCTAATTTCCGTCATACTGAGCACAACTCACACTTGACCCCTTTTTTTCAAATGGGTTTGAACAAAACATTGAATGACTTCTAAATGTATTTACCTTTCCATACGTCCATTAGTACTTTTTAAACTAAATTATCGTATCAAATGTATGAGTGACTCGTTCACATCGAAATTTAAGGGCGTAGCCAGGATTCGAGCTAGGGAGGGGCGAAAAAAAAATTACTATAGAAAATTTAACCAAATGCCATTTCACCGAACGCCATATCCCGAAAGCCTTTGTGTTGCTGAGTTTAATGTTGCCCCTCTCTGTCTACGCCTATGAAATAATTGATATATTAGATGTTTCTGCTCTATATGACGGAAATGGGTGCTTATACCGAACTCGTTCTCTACCCTTTGTGATATTCAGATATAAATCATTAATTTTGTTATTGGAAAATATTATGTGCGTTCCTAATAGAAACTATGTAAAAAATTTGTTCAGTGTACACCGGAGTCGCTTTTCACACGTTTTTTTATGCGGATTTCGGAATTTACGTTGTTTTTTTAGGCGAATTTAGGAATTTACGCGGATTTCGGAATTTACGCAGTTTTTTTACGTGCATTTCGTTATACACTGGAGACGCATTTTACGCGGTTTTTTACACGGTTTTTTATGCGGATTTCGGAATTTACGTTGTTTTTTAGGCGGATTTCGGAATTTACGCGGGTTTTTTTTACGCGGATTCCGGAATTGACGTGGGTTTTTTACGCGGATTCCGGAATTTACGCGGTTTTTTTTACGCGACACGTATCACCCTCGTAAAAAGCGACTCCAGTGTTCATACAAACACCCTTAATTTTTTATGAGTAAGGGCCCCACCTTACCTGCTCGTTTGGAACACTATTATGTAAAAATCGTTCTAACTTCGAGATAACAGTAAATTCATCAAAGCTCTGCGAGAGAATGTTATAACCCTTGAATTAGGGATCCGAAACATATATGGAATTCGTTTGATTACAAATGCTTGGAAGTTTGAGATATTTTAATTTTTTTAATCCAACTTTTACCCCACCTTATCTGATATCTGGAGGTTTAGCTAAAGGCGTATCCAGGATTCGAAATCGAGAGAAACATTTGTTTGATGATTGAGCGTTAGTCCGAAGGCAATTATACGTGAAATTTAACTACTCATCCATCTCAAGTAACATTTGCGGTTATGTTATGGTCTTATAAAAATCCAATATCTCGAATATTTCTCTTAGAAGCTTGAATATTTTCACAAGTCCGGGGCACTGAAAAATATGTCCAAGTCTAAGATATCTTAAGTTTTGCAATGCCCCAAAGAAATTTGAGAATTTCCTTAAATGATTCCATTCAAGTGAGAAATCTGAAAAGGATTTTCGCCTCAGACCATCGAAACCTCAAAACTTGTTTGATGGCCGGCAGTTTAAATATTTCTGTTAGTTTTAGGTCTTGTCTGGAATATTGATTTTTTTTTCGTCTAACGTTGTTGTAATTACGAGATCTCATGAAGTCGATTTGATGAAATCCAAAAAAAATCAAACTCTTAAAATCTTGATACAAAAATGTAAACCCTGGATCCATAACAGTCGCAGATTTTTCTGCAGAACACTTTAGGAATTCCCTCCAGAAAACTTTTAAAATTTACTCTTCAATGATTTTTATATTTTCTATAATTCTCACTAGAATTTGTCCCCCTCCTTAGTTTACTTTCAAATTCCCATTGAATAACGCTCAATCTAATGATTGATTTTGGTCAGAAAAAAATACCTTTCCAAATACAATGTGCTAAATTTTACAATAGAGTATCATATCAACATGCTGATGGTGATAGAACATTGAAAATTATCTATGAGTGAAATTTAGTTTTTAAGTATTATTTTTAGCGCAGATGTCAAAAAATCCTCTTTGAAGTAGAATTCACGAATTTCCTACAATTATTCTTCGAGATTATTTTGGGTTTCAATGATACACAGAAAATCTCCTCTCGTTTAATTTTGAGCTATAGTAAGCATAAACTTCGAAATTGCTTACAAGCTTGCATACAATATTGTAGATTTATGTGAAATTGCGCTTAAATTTACATGAAATATCGTGTAAAACGTGTTCATATACGAATCAGGGATCGTTTAAGCACTCGCACAGCACGACCCCTCGTTTAATTTAAAGCTAAAGTTGGCATTACAAGCTTGCACATAACATCGTTGATTTATGCGATATTTCGCTTAAATTTACATGAAATATTGTGTAAATTTACGGCAAATATAGCGGCAATAATTTGTGTGCAATATATCGCAGAAATGTACATGAATTTTTCATACGGTGTAGTTCTATTTTAAAATTGTAAAATTGCTGATGTTGTAATGTGTGCAAGCAAAAGTTCATAATAAAAGCACACTGCACGTCTCTTTCGGATTGAGATGTGCAAACACAGAGTTGTGTACCTACTCGTCGGAGATGTATGCGAATCTGTCGTTTTCTGTCTATGATGATAATAAAGCCTAATAAGAGAAAAAAAATAAGCTTACGTAGTTTATTTATACTTAGTCCCAAAGTGAATACCTTCAGTTTTTTGGACTTTGGTTTGATTTATTAATGACAATATTATAGTAAAGTAGATGTACCCGTTATAGCTGTACGTTCCTATTATGGTAAGTTCCAATTATGGCCTAAGGGGATTACTTAGGCCATAATTGGAACACACCATAATAGGAACGTATGTCCACTGGTACACTTACCCTAACAGAATCGTCATATCAAAAAGTGAATCGTGTCTCAAAAAGCTTGAAATCCTCTGTTATAGTGGAAATGCCGGCATCGGTAATCCCTTTACGAATTATCGTCAGGCGGTAAACAAAATCCGCCAGCACTCAAATTTGGCCAATCTATGCTCTGAAACTTTAAGTCGTTAATTACCATATTTCATTTAATTTACATAACGTAAGAATTCAAGAACGGAATTTTTTTTCCCTGAGCCAACACCATAAGTCGGCCGACTGTTCTGGTCTATGATAAAACAAGTAACTCAATACAGAGCTAAAAAAGGGCCTAACAGCTTACGTAAACAATGACTTTTTCCAGCTCTGTATCGAACTGATTACTAAAACAATAATGTGAGTCTTCCTTCGTTACCTTTAAACCACACCCAACTAAATTTGTACCCACCTGACAAAGGACTAGTGAACTCCAGCAATCCCAACGGACAAACGTTTACTCAATCCTCCAAGACGATCTCTTCGTCCGTGTGCTACCCCGCCTCGACCCTTTCGTGCCTCATCACACATCTCATTTCCAACTACCAACACAACCACCAGATAGCCCGCTACGTCCACCACAAACCACCCATGCCCCCCCCCCCCCACCCTCGCCCCTTTGTCCGCCCCAAACCCATTCATTCATCGTAATGCCTGGCCTGTTTTCCCCCCTACGAACCGCAAATCCTTCTTCTCTCTACCTAACCGGACAACTTCCTCCTTCTCTCTCTCCTTTCCCAACAGCGTCGAACTGCAGAAGGCGAACCTGGGCGATGAAGCTGCCGCCTCTGGAACCGCCAGCACCGGTAGCTCGGTGAATCCACTGCTCCAGAATTCCAGCGGCAGTACCGGCTCGAGCAACACGGCGGGCAGCTCCAGTTCTGCTTCCGTGGCGAGTGCCAGTGCCATCGCGAGCAATCCGCTCGCTTCGGCCATTCCTTTAGCGCAGCTGCTCTCCAAACCTGGTGCGCTGAATGCCCTGACCAGCCTGTCGGCCCTCGGTGGACTGTCCGATCTGCTCGGTAATCTGTCCAGCGGGGCCACCGGCGTCGGGCTGACCTCCATTCAGACCACCGGTGTCAATCGACCGAAAACGACCCGGATGCGATCCCCGAACAGCAACACCAGCATGAACGGTGATAGCAATAAGAAGAGCGAGCGCAATAAATTTAATCCCTACTAGAGTGGGGTTGCTCCCGATGTGTAGTAGAAGTAGCCAGGAAGTAGGAGAACGGTCGCGGAGCTTAAAAGTAACTTCCGATAAAATGCAGCAGCAGGAATCCTGCGCGCGAATATGTGTGTGTGTACGTTAGAGTAGAAAGCGTAGGGACAAAGTTTAATTGAGACGACACTTTGGATGAAAGTCGTTTTTGCTCTTTTCTGTTGAAGAAGAGAATCGGAGAAAGTCAAACATGAATTTATTATAGAGCACTGACGATTGGAAGAAAGGTTCTTTTTTACATTTTGTCAAATGCGCTTCGCATACCTGCTCCAGCTATAAACCGAAGATTCCCAGTCAGAATCCGGTTGGGGCTTGGCAGACTGAAGCAGGCGAGATAAAACATTTATTTATAGAATTTAATTCAATTAAGATTTAAAATAGGATCACGATCAGCAGCCGACGGCAGTGAAGAGAATCGTAGAGACAGGCGAAGGCAGAGTCGTTCGAGCTTTCAGTTTTTTTTTTTTTTTTTTTTCGTTTGTTTTACTCAGTACCGTTTTGATTCTATTATTACTATTGCAAACAGCATACCTAGTAGCATGCTGAACCAACAGTAGAGAGGCAGTCATCCAGCAGAAGTAGAGACTCCAATTGCGTTTCGGAGAATTTGATGGCCGCATGCTATAACTATATTTAGTTCCGTCGCGAAATGGTTACAGATTCCTTTTTTGCCATAAGCACGCTGGCAGAATGCGCGCCGTGCTAAAATTAACCGAACTGTCACTGAAAATTCTACCCCGGTCGGTGATACGTTCTCGAAAGAACATTGTAATTTACAAATTTATTTTGTAACGCTTTTGGTTCTAATTAATGATAAACTACGTTATACATTTACCGAATCACACAGTGCTCATTTTGCGGCAAATGTTGGCTCTTTAGAATGTAGATTTCTGTAGGTGTTGAAAACGAATTTGACGTTTCAAGGAAAATGTAGTGAGTTATAGTTTTTGAATAAATAGTTTGGTATAAGGTTGATCTGGAGATTAGAAATGCAAAAATAGTTGTAGAGGAATGGCTTCTAAATTAAAACTCACTAGGATTGGCTTTCGAACTGAACACAAGGGATGCTCGCTTACATGTCTTTAAGGACAAGGTTGATAGATTCCACAAATGGCCGTTATCATCAACCATGATAGCGGCCACTTGTGGATTCTACCTATATTGTCCATAAAATATGTTTCTTTGATCATTTAACTTCTAAAAACCATTACTCTACTCCAAAAATAATCAAATATTTAGGTAATCTTAAACCTTCGTATTCTCACTAGCTAAGAACCAAAAACAAAATCGCAATTGATACGAAAATTCTTCCTTATGGCTTAAAATGACTAGCCAATAAGCTCCATCGCAACGAACAGGGCTCATCCCCTACCAGTATCTTCCGTGGCCTGGGATACCGCTTGGCCCGGAAGGTATTTGGCTTTAACTTTTCATCCTCGTTGCCATTTCCTTTATAGGGGCTGTGATGAATGCCATCATGCAGAACAGAGTTCATATCAGAAGGCGAACGAATCGTACGGATCCATCACAGCATCATCAATATGAATTAGACGAGAGCCACGTTGCTTTGAAAACTCGCCTCATTTGACTTCGTTTTTTTTGTTTGCAAAAGCAAAAAAATGGAATGATTTTCAACGCAAGCACATCAAACATTCCCGTCGTTCCGATGAATGATGAATGAGAGGAAATCTGTGAATTCCGCCCCAACACCCATCGACGGGCATCAGGTGCCATTGGAAGTCGGTCTTTAATGAGAAAAGACGCTAAACAAGAAAAAAGGAAATCATTAAATCTCGAACCTCGGTAACAACGAGCCGCTTTGGAGGCGTCGTGGAATGCGTTGCAGCAGTGATCAATAATTCGATCCTAATCACATTAATCCAAATTAGTCGCCCGTGTAATCTGACGCTTTCGGGTCGGGTGTGCGTTCTTTCATGCGCGGCGAGAGACGGGGCGTAAAGTTTTGTCGAGTTGGTACCTTTTGCATGCCTCCTCAGAACAGAAGAACCGGGAAGGGATCCGGGAATGTGGTGCCTGTTTTCTAATCTTTTTCGCATCATTCTCTCATTAAGTTGATTAACTGTTTTAATTATCTGCTCCTTCTTCGGTGCCGCCGAAGGCTGTTGGTGTACGACAAGGGGTTGCTTCAGGATGCCACTATCGCTGTTGTTCGAATATGAATGGGATGTGGAAACATAAAAAAATTGAATTATTGAAGCATTATTGAATATTTAATGAATTTGATGTTTTAAAACCATTCCTGTTTGCTTATCCGCGGTGATTGGTTTAGCAGGTTATATCGTTATTATAGTTTGAAGGAAATCCGGTGCATTAGAACGGAATTGTCCCTATTGCCTTGAATGGTGTAATCTATCTTTATGAACAATGGCATCAAATAACTTGATTTCATAACGGAAATGTTCCAAACTAAAATTACATAAGGTTTGTAGAATGTTAACTTATGTTTTAACGAAGACATCATATCAAGAAGACTGGCAACTTTCCAGAATACAGTAGTTGTGGTTGAATGACTGAGCAATGATATTCGTATAGGGTGGCTTTTCAGTCTCGCCAAAATCTAAATCCTGTTATTTTTGTTTGGTCCAAAATAAAAGTAAAATTTTGATTTTGCCGAGTCTGAAAAGCCACCCTAAATGAAAAAATAATACGCAGCGGAAGCAGTTCTAAGAGTAAAGAGAAAATATACAAACCAGTCTGCTATGAGTTGCCAGTCTGCTTAATATGTTGTCTTTGGTTTTACGAAGTATGGGTCAACTTCAGAGGAACATTTCCAAGTCAATAGCAAAGACAAATTAATTTAAGACTCGACCTTCTCCGATTTGCCTGAAACTTTGAATTATTATTTGTAATGGTCAATCATTCACATTTAAGCTAAAATTCGGCCATTTTGAATAGGTCAAAAAATGTCAAAATGGTGTATTCAATATTTTTCAACAAAATTTGATTATCATAACTCCAAAACGTCACTTCCAATCGTAATGACGTCTGAGACAAAGTTGTAGGAAAAAAATATTGTTTTTCAGGAAAAATATACACGGTAAAAAAGTGATTTTGAGTTAAAAATTAAAAAAGGGATTTTTTTTATATTTTTCTTATTGGTTGTCTTTATTAAGAAGAAAACGGTTTAATCTAAATATACGTTTTCTTTGCAAAATTTCACAAAAAAAAATTGATACAGCAAACATTTTAAAAATTTGCCCCAACTTTGTTGCTCAATGATTTTTGTTAATTTTTAAGTTTTTTTTAACTTTATTAGCGAGATTTTTAGCTGGCTAGTTTATCTCGTTTGATTTTCAAGTGTCCTACTTAATAATTCCACAGAAGCTACCATTTATCCTGAGTATGTTGATGATTTTTTTTAAATATTGAAAATTATACACCACCCAAAACTACTTAACAAATTCGAATTCGAGTTATGATTTGTTGAAAAATATCATATACATCGCGTCAGATAGGAACTACCCTGAAGCCTTTCTGTTTTACTATAGAGAGCTTGCATGAACTCTAGACATCCTATGAGTTGATTACAGAGGTCTAACGGTTTAAATCTAAAGGTCTTACAAATCATGGGTAGAGGCCTTCCTTTTTTATATAGAGGTATGGAGTAGTGATGCACCGAATAGTGCTATTCGACCAGGTACATAGGGCGTTTACATCAAAACGTTATCTGATATTCGGCCTTTTCTCACCTAGAAAGTGGCCGATAAAGTGTTTGATCGAAATTTCATGGTGGAAAGGTTGATATTCGGTCTAAGTATTCGATCAAACATTTAGTGGCCGAATACTTGGTGCATCACATCACGGTACAAGAGTAATTTTCTCGGACTTATGGGCACTATTATGTAAGTCGCTTCTCACTTCTCTTCCGGTCACTAGTCTATTTTGGTATTAAAGAAGTAATACCAAATAAGACCAGTGACCAGAAGGGACGCTCGCCTCGACTTATATAATAGGCCCTTTCTCTTAGATCGACCCTAAATTCAGATATCAACTTCAGAAACCTTCAGAGGCCTTCTTAACAAACTTTTATGATTTTTGGTAAATTTCTAAGATTCCATTAGTCAATAAGGATTATGAGGCCGTATGGTTGATATAATCGCGATGGCATTACAAGCCTATTCCAGATATCTTGCAGTCTACACCAAAAGGCTTCATGGGTAGACTCCAAATAAGTCTTAGACCAAGTCCAGATGTGGTAATATAAAAAAATCGAATGAATCAACTCTGAAGGTCTTGTAGGTTTAAGTCCAGTACGTAAGCTTTTAAGGAATTAAATAAATTTGTTACCTAAGACTACCTTCAGGGATCTTATGGGTTAACTTCAGCCTCCTGATCCCGGACTTTGAAGGCTTTATGAGATAACTACAAAGAGGTTTTATTTATCAGTCTCAGATGCTTTCCGAGCAAACCTGGAGATCAAATTGAAATCAAAATGGTCTGTTATGATGTAACTTATTTTGAATACTCCAATTTATCTCATTTTGGTTGCACCGCAATAATGAGGGCAACATGTTAACTATTGAATCAAACACAAAACTAATTCTGCTTTAAATGAAATCAATTTCATTACTGATTTTGCATTCATAATATTTAACTGAATATTGGCCTGGCGTGAATGTTTAGCATCCATGCTTCTCGCGCTGAAAGACTTGAGTTCAAATCTCGACCCGGAGTAGTCACGAATGACCTGAAATGTGTTCAACAAAACAATTAAACAATAATCATTAGTTCAATTTTCAACAAGACATTAACAGCAGAACTTGAAGTTAAGCTGCTCTCTTGTAAAAAAACTGAAAGCACAATATGTAATCAGACTTATTTCACTACAATTAACATCAAAATGAGTCTCAATTATGATAGGAACTGCAAACTTTAATATCGATTGGCTTTCATTTTGTTAATTGACTTTGCTCGGGTTAAGAGTCAGGCCTGAACATACTCATTATAGCTTAAATACTACTTTTCGAAATTGTGAAACTATGAGATATTATATTAATATTTTTTATATGTAAGATGCAAGAAGAGGAGGTAAAATTTGTATATGACACATAAAACCAGTCAATTTTGCTTTCAGAGAGTCACACTTACCTATTTAAGCTGTAATGAGTAATCGTCATGAGTGAGTACTATTCGTTATAGCTAATCGCTAATTGTGACACTCTAGAAGCGAAATTGACAGGTTGTATGTATTATACACAAACTTTACCTCCTCTTCTTGCATCTTACAAATACAAATTATTAATATAATATCTCATAGTTTCATAATTTCGAAAAGTAGTATTTTAGTTGTAATGATTATGTACAGGCCTGGTTAAGAATCAGACCTTAAAAGGGTAGTTGAGAGGAATTATTGATGATCTTCAGTCAGCTGCAGAGGTCTTAACTTCAGATATCTTATGGATCAACTAAAAAGTAAACAGTCCGCACTTGGTGTGATGCGTGTAATGGTAACACCCGAAGTCAACACACCAAAATCTAATTATTCACTCCAACGTGTAATTTGTGAGTACTGATGCCTTAAAAGCTACAGGCCTTCATTCACCGAAGGAACATAATTTGTGCTTGGTGGCCTCAAAATTGGTTCTGGAATGCTGAACTCCATCGTCGTTGACAAATTCAAGAACACAAGTGAAACTGGGTAGACCACAGATGGACCGAAACAAACCTAATGAGTTAGCGATGGATTGTAATCCGGCATGCTATCGCAATTGAGGCAGACCCTGCGAGTCAGGAAAAGGCATCAGCCCCTGAATGTGCCTCTGTTGCAATGTCCTGTCGGGTTTCAATCCAGCGTTTGCTAGCAGATTTCATTTCCGCCCATTCGTAGTGTGTAGCCGACCGACCTTCACTTACATTAATATATGTTAATATCAGTGGCGTTTCGTTAACCTCAATCTACCTGTGCACCAACTCCCAAAACATAAACAATTATCAAAATATTGCTTGCAATGGATTGATATCGAGTGAACTAGAAGATTAAGTGTATTTTTCAACCGATTCGAGTATGAATATGGCATTAAATCTGGTTTTGAAAGTTGGTCCACAGGTAAAAAGTGAGGCTACGGGACGCCACTGGTTAATATCAACTCCTGATGACATCGATGATCGAGCTCGGCATTTGAGATTCAGTTGTCAGGCTGCCAGGTATGAATTATATTCCGCAGGCAGGTTTTGAGTGGTCTCCACTGATTCGCACCACTGACTCGCTGGTGTGTAACACTTCCCAAGCAACACATATGTTCTGTAACAGTTTGTATAACCTCTGTATGACTGATTTTGGTTGTATAGCAGTTTGCTCAATATAATTCTATGAAGTTGTGTTACTTGGGTTCAGATTTCACAACTTTCTGATTTTAGTGCATTGATGCACTTTTTTGATCTCCAAATGTTGCCTAAACTCGCAAAGGCAGAAGTGCTTTATTCCGCAGTAAAGGGTGGAGTAGGATTTTTAGAAATATGTCCGACACTACGAAGTATCAAGGTCTATGGATGTATAATAAACATCACAAGGAGTAGGAAATGGGGTGACAACAAACTTGAACTGCCTCACTTGACGTCACTGATATAAACCAGCTCATAGTTAAATCCAGAAGCCTTATGGATCAACTGATTTTATGGGTCAACTTTGCATGTATTGTTGAAACGTATTGTGTCACCACCACCATCCAAATGGGATACGTCCGAAGGCCTGATATCGATCCATCACAGAGATTTTGGGTCATCTTCAGAGGTCTTGGGTATCTTATTACAGGATCAACTATGGTTAGAGGTTATATTCAAAAGCCTTATGGGTCCAATCTATAGGTCTATGCATAATTTGCAGAGAGTTCTTGGACCATCTTTTAAAATCTTACGGGCTAACTTTAAAGGCTTTATGTTTTAAATACAGACACAAGTCAATTCTGAAAGTCGTAGTGCTTAGGAATTGTTGAAAAGTTTGTATGAACAACTGTATAAGCAGCGGGATTAAAATCGCTCAAAAATTATCTACGTATTTGATGGACAGCCTCTTTTGGGTCAAATCCGGAGATCATGATGACTCATGTTTAGAAAATCTTATGGAACAGGATGTCTCATAAGGGTAATTTCATTACGCAAACCATCAATGGGTTATCGATAGTGCTCATCGTTCGTTTTTTTTTTTGTATAATTCGTCATTTATCGTGGACTATATGACAGCATCTAAAAAGGGCAATTCATTAGGGGCGATCATGAACATTCGTAGAATAATAATGATTTCACCGCTAAACAACCGATTATGTACTTTTTCAGACAGTGAAAAGCGTGAAAAGCTGACATGCCAGTCAAAATAAGTATGGAAATGCATTATCTCTTTGAAGTAGTTGGCTGACAGGAAATAGATAATGTTGTGCTCGATTGCTGGACACTGTGGAATTGAAAGTATTGAAAAGATCGATGCTTTAGCAACACAACAATTAGCAAGTCGGCCCATCATCATTTTGAGGGATTACCAACTACACTATCAAAATGGTAGAACTTGGAAACATATAACGGTTGTGGTCAATTGGATCCCTCATATACAAACGCCTTAACTTTGACAAAACAAGAATTTCACTGTGCACTGTGAAAATAAACAAAATGCTGGACGTTTCGGAGTGGAAGAAAATGATTTATTCAAAAAAGGATATGTTTGTAAGAACTTAAACCTATGGTAATCACCGATACAATTTTCATTTGCCGCAATTATGGCCTCAGCATGCTTCCGGAAAAGGTTCTGATAATATAGTCCGAATTCATCACACTAAGATTATTTCGCAGATTTCTGTGAAATTTTACCGAAATCTCAACAGCTGAACTTGTTTACCGAAACTTCGGTTCGGTGATTTTTCACAGTTTTCCAGTAATTTTTCACAGAATATTAGGAATCTGTGAAATAATCTTAGTGTGATACCTCTTCATGCGCGGGTCAATGTTTGTCTGAGGCTTGCTGTACTGGAGTGGCGTTTGGCACAGGTCTTGGCCTTCATGACGCGCCACACTGAATAATCCAAGGGACTAAGATTGGGGATGGATGGCGTTTACATATCTTTCGGTCAGAACGGCAGATGTTCCTTCAGCTGTTCGAGGTGTGACATGGTGCCCCATTTTGCTGAAATACCACATTCGGCTCCGGTTCATATTACTCAGTAATCCACGGAAGGACATACATACTAAGAATGTCGATATACACCTCCGTATTCACTTTATCCCCTGGTGCAAACATCATCACGCATGCGGTAGACTGGAGCAAAGTCATATTTAAAGCTTCTGTAACTGAGAAGGGGCTGTTCACATTCCACGTGGACAGTTTTTAAGAAGTGCTAGACCCTCCTCCCCCTGCGTGGGCAATCATCTATATAAATGTTTAAAGCATTCACCCCTATTCTGTATTTCGTTTCGAACGAAATTCTCATACAAAAAAATATTCTTTGTATGAGAATTTCGTTCGAAACGAAATACAGAATAGGGGTGATTGTATGGACCGTGGACATTTGTCAACGCCTTCCCTAAACTCTACCCGGGTTAGGGAAACCCCGATGGTAAAACCTAGACGGGCTATTTCAATGCAAACCGAGCAGGTCTATCCCGGCCTAGAAAGGTTTGGTTTGCTAATCCCCGAAAGGTTTTAAGTTTCATGAATAGTGGTAGATGCATAAAAGCAAACGGAATTCACCACAATGGATCATCAATTTTTTTGCAGTGGTTTGGTTCTCCATCAAGCAAGGATGATAATCCGGCTTACAGAATGTACCTTGCAATGTCTAAACCGGGTACATTCAAATTCACAATTCACTCGAAATCAATATTTCAAACCGGGTGCTTGCGAGGTGACATTTTTTACTCGAATCCCATCACTTCTCAAGAGTTTCCCTGTGAATCACGGCAACCGCCGGCCGACGCGCTAGGAGGTGGAGAACATAATTCAATTTGAGAGTGTTATCCCCCTCACATTCGCCTGCGCTCGTCCAACCAGGAAAATAAAAAAAGCGTTGCTGTGACACTCACAAAGTATACCTGTGAGACCGTGGAGGCCCCACATCGTCGGTACGGTTGCCGTCGGAATGTTAGCCGATCCCGCCCTCTCCAGTTGCGCTTCGGTAATGTAATTGTAAGCAACAGAGCGGAAAGGGGAGATTCGAACGGAGTCAAAAAAAAAACATCGCCAACATATCACTTAACAGCGCACGGGATTTGGCTGTGTATCGCCATTAGAGTGTCCCAGGGGGCAAACCTTCTTCACTCTTCATTAGAACGTCAACCGAACGAGTGCGGAACTTTGACAGTGCCGAGAGGTGTTTACCGTTGTTGGTTCCCCTTGGGAGGTCACGAAAATTGGCTTCAACAACTGCAGTCAATGTTCGGGGACATTTTTTAGGAACCTATTCTTTGCAGCACTTTTGCAGACACCAAGTAAAATTGATCACCGTCCAACAAACGAGGACTGGACTGGCCAAATCTTCTTAAAAGTATCGATGCCACGTTTGTCTTTACGGTGTGGAAACTTTAAGGTCTTCCTATCAAGTCTTGAACCTCGCACGATGCTTAGTGGGAGACAAATTGAAAAATAATATTTTTTCGGCTACTCATTCCCCCGGTACGGTTAATTTTTCATCACTAAAAAGCTTAAAGCGGGGCTTCTCAACAAATGGGGAAATAATTACCCCTACCGCCAATCACCGGGAAAGAGGAAGCGAAATGTGATTTTATTTACCCTCGCTGCTTCCGTCCTTCCTGCAACGCGGGAAGCAGGGAAATTGTCCTTCACAGCAAAAAAAACTCAGGGGCAGGAGAGGTAAGGTGGAAATTATTATCTAACCTCACCCGTCGTCGTCGTCATCGAAGGGAAGCCTATGGTAAATTGTGGCGTACCTACAAGAATTTTCTTTTTTTTTTTCGTCGCCTGTTTGTACCAAGCCATAAACCGAGAGGAAATGTGCTCTTAAATTGGAAGATTAACTCGCTTTTCGCGAGGGATTTGCCACGTGTAGGTAGATCATATTTTAATGAGAGAGACAGACTCTGAGGTTCAAGTTTTCCCTGTTTGAGCGGAGGCGAAATTCGTGTGCGTACGGAAAAAAAATAAACAACCGGGAAAGTTGGTAGATGGAGGGAAATTAAAATTGTGTAAACGTCGGATTTTATGACAATTTAATGATTCAATTTGTAGCCATTTCTCCGGCACCACTGTTGTGCGCGATGCTGGTTGTTGCGTGAGCGGTGGCACTTGTAGAGGGCTACGACGACGACGACGACGATGTGCGTCCCCAAATGGACTGAGAACAATCATTTTGAATTGAGTGCTCATACTTTTATTTTTTTTTTTTTTTTCGGAATACGCTGCTGCAACTGTCATTTCCACTGACGAGGGGGGATAATCTGGTTTGATGGATGGGGATAATGTTCGTGGAAATTAATTTATTAATTTGGAAGGAATGCTTTCGCTTGGAAACAGAATACAGAAATGAATGACCGTTGGAAATGCGCAGGACGAATTAGATTCGAACTCAGGGGGGAAAATGGCAATTTGATCAAATGTTTAACTTTCAGTTTTGTTGAAAATGAAAAACGTTGATCATGCTTGAAAATTTGTGAGGAGTCAAATTTTAAGGATACATGTTTTTTAATAGTGTAGTGTGACGGTTTCGGCAATAACTTTAAGGCCTATAATCGCATATGGATTTTCGTCAATTTTGAGCTATCGACGCTATCCACTATCAATTGGCTTTCATATTATATGAAACTACGGACTTCGATCATGTCAAGTCAGTTTGTCCCCACAAACAAACTAATCGCATATAAGTCCCATTCTGAAATTCATTATATCAAAACATCAAAGCTTCATTGCATTTGATTTTACCTTGAAAAAAATATCAGTAAATTTACTATGATTTTTCAAATATTTACATGCCTAATAGATCTCGGCAAAAATTACTGAGAATTGCCGTACATAAAACTAAGTGTGTATGTAAGCCTCAATTAGTCTAGTTAGCTAAGGCGCAGTATAACCAAGCAGCAGGATGCCTGGCCCAGTATAGAAAAAAAAATCAGATTGAAAATACACATTTAATAAAAGTGAAGAGCAACTGGTGAATGTCACCTTCGGATTACCAGTATGGATGATTTACGCAACAGATGTCGCTAGTAAAAAATACGGTGATTTATTTTGCATGCACAAAATCGGATGCTCAAACGGTTCCAAATTGGGTTCTGATAAGCCTCCCAAAATTTTAATTTAATTAGTACGAAACTGACTAGGCACAAACCAT
The DNA here is from genome assembly GCF_037179485.1 of Ochlerotatus camptorhynchus. Classification (NCBI taxonomy): domain Eukaryota; kingdom Metazoa; phylum Arthropoda; class Insecta; order Diptera; family Culicidae; genus Ochlerotatus; species Ochlerotatus camptorhynchus. The sequence continues at coordinate 2,023,894 of NW_027040500.1, forward strand.
TGGAAGTTTATATGCAGCATGAGAGAACCAAACTTTTTGTTCATATCTATCTTGCAATTCACCATATCGCTTTGCTTCAAAAAATGATAGCTGTGCATGTAGGAAATTTTCTCAGCTACAACTTTACTGGAGATCACTTTTCGATGAAATGTAATGAACAAATGTTAGTAATGATTCAAGTCTTTGATGTGTTATGATTATGCTCAATCAACTGTTCAATGTTGCCTTTGGTATTTCTGGCGCGTAGAATAGAGCACAAACAACATAGCTACTATTTCACACTGCAGAATACAGTGTTGGAAACAAAGCAGCTGCTTGATCATGCCATAAGATTATCAGCCTCTTAAATAATTAATAACTAATTAATTATTTACGTTTGACGATCTTTTGCAAAGTTGTAGCTGCGAAAATTTACCATAAGAATAGCTATAGAACTTTATAACAGTGTAATATGGAAAAAGGCTTGAAGGCATTGCACAAAAAGTTTGGTTTTCTCACAGTAATTTTAATATAAACTTCAAATGGTTTGTGCCAAGTCAGTTTCATACCAAATAAATTCAAATTTCGGGAAGCTAATTAGGACCCGATTTGAAACTGTTTGAGCATGTTTGTATCAGTCTAGTAGGTATTGTTTTCAAATTTAATTCTCGATTCAATTTTTCTTCTCATCATCGTGCTGTCGAAGTCTTCACTCCTTTCGGTGTGATTTTCATCATCAGCAGCGAGGATTGCCTACGTTTTGCCTGTGAGCACTGATGACATTCACTTGACATGGTTCTACGTCTCACTGTGTGACAATACATTCTGGCAGTGATGGTTAATTGGTTCGCTGGTGACTCACGTGAGTGGCGTAATATTTTACATCGCTGATCGACAGGTTTTATATGACAAACACATGCTTTGCAACCTCTTGTAACATGCAAGTAAAATATGCAATCATGACATCATAATTTCGAAAATTATGTTTATACGAAATGGCCATTCTCAAACTTCGTTGAACAATGTTGCTATTCCGTCATCAAAGGAAGAATTGCTAGTTCGACATTCGTTGTTACTAGAGACCGAACACACCTCTGCATTTTCAAGGCTGTCACGGGAAGGACGTTTTTGTTAGTTGGAAGGGTAAATTGGATCTGGATTCACTTTTGCATGTGATGGGATCTTTTAAAGCGTGATGTGATTCTTTCAATTCAGTAATGTTGAGGGGCCTTGACTAGACCCCCTAAGAGCATCTGCTCAGTTAGCAAAATCGGTCGCCACCAAGCCACTTAGCTCCTCACATCACAACAAACCACGGTTACTGACTATGCATTTGAACCAGGCTCAGACATACGTCATATTCAAACGCACTAAAATATACAGTGTTTATTTGCAACGTTTTCTTTAAAAAAAAACACGGATATCGAGGAGATATCCACTAAGTACACCAATTTTGTTATGTTGAGTCGTATTCGACTCAAGTCGGAGTTATTCTCATCGACCGTATGTTGAGGAAGATTCTTTGGAATGACAAATGCGTTGTTATGTGGTTTTAAATCACTCAAGCAGAATATAGATTTGTGTGTTTCTAAATATCTGTATACATTGATGTTTCCTTGAATAATGAGTATAAGAGGTTGTTCATAAACTACGTGGGCATTTTTTGAAAAATATTGGAACCTCTTCTACTCCCCGTATGTAAACAGTGCTTCATACACAATTATTTGAAAACTGAGAAAACCGTAGACACCGATCAAGGTAAATATTAGACATATCACTGAAATGACGGATAAAACATCAAAATAGAACTTTGCTTAGGTTGGCAGTAAAGGGCCAAAATCGTGAATAATATCTCAAATTGGATTCCCAATTCATAAAGAGGGGACGGTACCTAAAAATCGCGACGTATTAAGGCTTAATTATGCTCTAGACTTTAAACTCTAGGAACCACATTATAGTCAAATATGGTTATATATTTCGGTCCTAGAAATAGATTTTAATGTTTGTCGTAGAGTGTAATTAACCATACTGCACTAGCCTCCACCACGTTATACTGTGTTTCATGTTTACATGTGATCTCAAATTAACTTTACTTCAATGTGAACTATGCAAATTTGTTCTATATTCATGGATTTTTCCCCGAAAATCCAATCATGCCCCTCTTTAAAAATAAAATAATACTGACAACGTCAAACGAGCGGAAAGCTATTGTTTGCATTGAAAAGTTTTCGGAAATTTCCGCAACCACTCGGGGTTGTTGCTTTCAATTTGGTGGAAAAAGAAGTGAAAAAGCATACGCTTCCCTCACGCCCCCATCACGATGGGGATCATTATTATTATTACTGTCGATGAAGCGATGAGGATTGGAGCCCCAATCGAGTATTCCACCCTCAGTGAGGGGGAGTGGGAGCCGAAATGTGAACTCCTTGCACATTAAACGTAGAACTCATCAATTTTCATTTCATCGCTTTTCATCGATATGGCACAAGTGAAAATATGTGTGAAAGTACGAGCTGGCAGATGTCTGCTCTCTGTAAAAAAAAACGGCATTCCATTTCAATGTGTGCCATGTGCAGCGTTCCCCAATGGTCGATATCGATATCGATATTTATTATTTACATTGCAACCACTAATTGGAGTTTGGCAATAATATTGCCCCCCTCCCTCACATAAGCTATTCCGAAAATGATCTGTAACAATGTTCGAAGCCAATCGCTAGTGAGCAACTAAAAAAAAAACAATGATTCAAATCGCAGCCAACGAACACAGTTTAGGTAAAAAGTTGAAATCGCGAAAAATTGCAGTACAAATCAATGACCGTGCTTCTGATCGGAATACTATAGTAGAGATGAAGATGTTTTTAAATAAATCATTTCGTTCTAAGTTTTATTTCTATTGTAATTTTAACATACTCGGTGACCGTTTAGTTCGTAAGGATTTTTGTGCTTTAGGCTCCGTTTAGTACACGTTAGCGCCACAGACGTAGAGGAGAAACATTCTCCGAGTGCAGGGAAAGTTCTTGAATAACCTCCAAAGGCGGAATACAAATGAACATTATGAATAATATGTTTGACTTACGTAGAGTAAGATTTTAGTCGAGAATTTTTGCTGAAACAACTTATAAGCTGTCAAATCTTGATAAATTTTTGTAGTTTTTAGAAGGAGGACATACAAACTTTACTGTAAGAACCCATAGGTTTAAGTTTCAAGTAAAATCAAGTAACTATTCTCTATATGGTTCACGTTAGTATATGGGAATCACTTGCATACGAAATCCAATTTTAATCCAATCCAACTTGTAATGTATTTAATCACCCTATTCTATTGAATCAAACGTTGCAAAACCAATCTCGACACGTGGATATGTTAATCCAACATGAAGCCAATACACATAACCAACAAAATTAGATGTTACAACCCCAGTTGATTGACTGTAATGACATTACCAGACAGGAAAATTCGAAGAAATGAAAAACAAAACATTATTTGATGATCCAATTGTAATCAGAACCGTAACAATGAGTTAATAAAGATAGACATTGAGATAAGTCAAAAAGCTAGCAAAATGAACGCGTTTTTCGTTGTTACCAACTAACAAAAGCCTAGCAACTAAGTGTACTTTCAGCCACTCGTCAGCCTCTCGCCTGCACTGCAAACCAGGATCGTCGTCGACTTTCCCTACCACGCTCTACCAAGCCACCAAATAACCAAGACAAAACCACCTACCATTCCACCACGAAAAAAAGGAAAGGTTCGACCTTCTTTTCATTCGTCTTCTTTTTTCTCAAATCCATAATCCATCCAAATTGTCTAGAAATGTAAAATAATCCGAAAATCAAACCTTTAAATCTTTATTTCTTCTTCCAGCTTCCAGATCCAGCAAAATCCAGCAAACAAACAAAATCTCTTCTACCCTACCAATCAAATTCAACCGTAAAAAAAAAATCGAAAAAAATATCAATGCTTCTTCAAATACCCACCTCACCATATGTATATCACCAAATTACTAAGCATCTTTCCAGAAGTCCACATCAATCGTAACACCACCTATCACAGCCCTGAAAATCACCTCGACCTTCTTTGTCGCGCGCCCGTACACACAATATTCACCAACTACCACAACCACCACCACCACTACCACCAACCATGAACCATACCATCAACCAGCTAGAAAAAAAAATCCATCGACTGGTGGGCAACCCTGAGCAATCCTCCCGAACATCCGCAACCCTGCCCGTTATGCTCCCGGAGACGGAGTGGATCCGCACTAACCAATTTTTTTACCTGCATAACCACACCGATGTGCACAGTAATTATCCATCACGACCACCATTCCAGTAGAATCCCGGTTTGTTGTTAACTCCATGCCATGTACAGAAGCATTAAACCATCTTGAAATTGTACAAAATGCCAGCACATTTTTAGGAGTCGCAAATCACCAGTGAGTTCGTTTGTTTTATGGTTTAAGAGGCCGCGCATAATCCACGTTGACAATGATAAAAAGGAAATTTCCTAAATTTGAATCTCTAACGTTGTCATGTTGTCGAGGTGGTTTACGAGCGACCCCTATTGTGGTTTTAGTGCAAACTGTTGAAAGGACATTATTCGAAATCAGGTGTTTTTTAGCGTGGTTTTTTTTTGTAGGTCAACCCAAATTACCCATACAATTATTTCGCAATTTATAAGCACAATGTACGTACAATTTTCCCTTGGTGCTATCATAAAAATTCTCTTAACAATTCTTCGACGTGACAGTGTCCTTCAATTCCAGTAAAGTCGAAAGACATACTACACCAGAATAGTGCAAAATCTCATTCGGGTTTATGATCGGGGATTCGGGGTAATGATTTTCCTTGTATTCGGGGTACTAACATTGCAGCACAACCCTTGAACAGTTACAACTCTTTGAACTTTTTTGGAGATGCAAAACCACGATAATTATGTTGGTTTTGTATAACCCCTGTTATGTTTTTTACAGATGTAAATTGAGAATAAGGTATATTTGTATGGTACAAATACCCTATGGTGCCCGTTAACCGCTCACTTCAGAACAAAATTATGTTTACAACATAGTTGGAGATGCTTAACGCCATATATCAGACTTAATGTGGTCATTTTATACGATAGATGAGGAGATGAAAGTATAGAGTTGATAGTTCCGTTAGAGTACGGCAGAAAGCGAGCAAAGGTTAATTTTGAGGAAAGCACGAATCGAATTAATCATCTCCTTTACCAAACTTCCCTGTTGGGGAGGGATGGTGAGAGGTACCCGAGCAAAGTCTGAGATCAAATTGAAATTTTGTGATTTCGCTGATAATGATTACTCAGGTTGCTGTCGTTTTGATCGTTTTATCGGTTAAAATATCAAAATTGAGAGCACACACTTAATCTAGCTCGGTAAAATCTCCAACAGCCGATTACCTCGGCATTTATTTTTGCTGATATCTCTGCAAAATATCTGTTTGTTAGCTGATATCTCAGCAAAATGTTATTTGTTAGCTGAGTCTCGGCAGTTGTTTTACTGAATCTCAGCAAAATAAATTGCAGAATCACTCGGCTGTTGGAATCTCGGCGAAAAATTTTAAGTGTGCAAATAAATCTTCCTGCGACATCACATTGAAAACTATTTCTGCTATCAGTGAGAGCAAACTAAAAACTAAATTTGATATCCATTTTTCCTGTTGATAACAAAACAAGTATTGAATTTGATGTTATGCTAAGGCAATGAAAACAAACCCGCAACAACATATTTATGAAGAGCAAATGTAAAACAAAATGAAAACAAAATTTGGTATCAAATTTGTCAATTGCGCAAACTGAAATCAAATTATGATTAGTACTTGGAGTACTTGGCACTGATGAAGTCTGCAAGTAGTAGACGAAATACGCGTATATGTCAAAAGAGAAGCAATTATAACGGAATTAAACGGAAATTCTCGCATGTGATATATCTCGAGATCCTGACCAGATAGAAAGTTACTGTCTTTGACAAAGTTTTTCAGGAGGTCATAGCCTATTGCTTGGTACTCAATAGTCCAGAATTTGCGCACTACGCAACGCTAGTATACACGTGAAATTCTCATATAAAATATCTCGAGTTCCCAACCAGATAGAAAGGTACCGTCTTTGGCATAGTTGTTCAGGAGGTCAAGGCTTTTTCGTAGGTAGACAGTAGTTCAGAGTTTTCTTACTTTGCGGCGCTACTATACATATGAAACTCTTTATATAAAATATCTCTAGAACTTGACCAGATAGAAAGTAAATGTATTCGACAAAGTTTTTCAGGAAGTCAAGATCTTTTTTTTTTGGGTGACAATAGTTCAGAATTTTCTCACTATGCGGCGCTGAAATACGTGCCTTTCTCGCATATTCAATAGCTCGAGATCTTGATCAGCTAGAAAGTTGCTGGCCTCGGCAAAGTTGTTTAGGGGGTCAAGACTTTTTGGCTGGTAAACAGTAGTTAAGAATTTTCTCACAACGTGGCGTTAGTATACAGGTACACTTCTCGCATATGATATACCTCGAGATCCTGATCAGATTGAAAGTTACTGTCTACGACAAAGTTGTTCAGGAGGTCAAGGTCAGGCAAGGAAAATCATTTACATTCATTTCATACATTCATTAACATTCATTTGCCTCTAACTTTTTTCACAAAAGCATTCCGCAAAATGATGTACATAGCTTTTGTAGGCTTTGTTATTAGCTACAACTTTTGCTCATAACTCAAATCTGTATCTCTTATGCATCACGAACTAGAGCGGGCAGAACTTGTTACTGTTTTTCAGTGAATGTAAAATACATTCACTGAAAAAAAAAAGTAGTGGCTTCTGTTCGCTCTGGTTCGTCATGCATCAGAGATACGGATTTGACTTGTTAACAAAAGTTGTAGCTAATAACAAAACCTACAAAAGCTCTTTAAATCATTTTGCAGAATACTATTGATGAAAAAAGTTAGAGGCAAATGAATGTAAATGAATGCATGAAATGAATGCAAATGATTTTCCATGCCTGGTCAAGGTCTTTTGGCTGGTAGACAGTAGATCAGATTTTTTTCACTTCATGGTGCTAGTAAACATGTGAAATTCTCGCATATAAAATATCTCAAGTTCTTGACCAGAAAGAAAATTACTGTCGTCGGCAAAGTTGTTCAGGATATCACACAATTTTTGCTCGTGGACAGTTGTTCAAAATTTTATCACTACTAACGCTAGTGAAATGTGAAATTCTCGCCTGTGATATATCTCGAGATCCTGGCCAGATAGAAAGTTACTGTCTTGAACAAAGTTGTTAAGGGGGTTAAGAGTTTTTGGCTGGTGGACAGTAGCCTACAGTAGTACTCGTGTTACAAAAGTTGGCGCGAGTAACGGAGGGTTAAGTAAATGAATCTTTACCAGAAATATCCAGTGACGAAAAACACTGACAAGCAACCTTGGTCACTAGACTGATGCAAAATTTGAAATTTTTGCTCCACAGTGTTCAAACGGTTTCAAATCGGGTCCTGATTAGCCTCCGAAAGTTCAAACTCATTTGATAAGAAACTGACTTGGCACACACCATTTGAAGTTTATATGGAAATTACTATGGGAAAACAAAACTTTTTGTTCATTGTCTTCTAGCCTTTTTACATATTGTACTGTTAACCAATGCTATTGCTATTATTATGGGAATTTTTATCAGCTACAACTTTGCAGAAAATCATTTTTCAGCCAAACGTCAAATTAAATAGTTATTAATTGTTTAAGAGACTGATAATCTTATGGCAAGATTAAGGAACTGTATTGTGGGCAACACTGTATTCTGCACGCCATAAACACCAATGGTGCCTGCTGAACAGTTGATTGAGCATAATCATAAGACATCAGTGACTTGAATCATTCATAACTTTTGTTCCTAACATTTGATCGAAAAGTAGTCTTCAACAAAGTTGCAGCTGAGAAAATTCTCAACAAGCTCAGCTATCATTTTTTAAAGTAGAATAACCTGGTGAATTTTGAGATAGATATGAACCTAAATTATGGTTTCTCCATAGTAATTGCCACATAAACTTAAAATGGTTTGTGCAAAGTCAGTTTCTCACTAAATGAGTTCAAATTTTGGGAGGCTAATCAGGGCCCAATTTGGAACCGTTTGAGCACGGTGGAGCGAAAATTTCAAATTTTGCATCAGTCTGTTGGTCACATTGTAAAAAATTTCAAGTCGCTTGAACTGGACAAGATTTTCAGGATACATTCACTTTGATGAACTGAATTTCAAAAGAATTGTGAAAAGAATTTAGAATGAATGATTTTTTTTTGAAGGACTAGAACTCCGAATTTTTTGTTCACCAGAATTCACCGACTTCACCAGAGAGCCTTTAAGTAGTTCTTTTGGAAAATCCATGACGATTGCGAAAATGATTTCAGATTAATTTCTAATGAATATTTAACATACGTTCTCAGAAGAATTTCAAAATAATTGACCATTCCATGGAATTTCGTAGAGTTTTGAATTCATAAAAAAATCAAGTGAATTCTAAAAATGCAACTCTCTTTAGAATTCACTTGATTTTTTGAAATATTCCGATAAATACTAAGGGAATCTAATTTTGAGGGAACAATTCCAAAGGAATTCTGAAGAGAGTTTTATGATGATTCCGAAAATAGTTCCAAGGAAATCTCGAAGAGAATATAAATTTTCAGAAGAATTTAGAGAAGAGCATATTATGGGCACAATTTTTCAATTCCGTGATGAATTGCATGGAAATTCCATGGCGAGTTCAGGCTAATTTTAAAAAGAATTATGGAAGTAAGCTTCAGTGAATTCTTTCAAAGTGAATCTTAAGAATGAATTCTCGCGTCACTTTTCAAATAGATCAATCTTTATTGATCGATTCTCTTCATCGACTCTTTCTTTCGGTAATAACGTGACTGCATTCATATTTCGAGCTAATTTTTCTACATAGTCTGTTAGAAGAAAGTACTATTAATAACGATATATTGGACGATATTTTTGGAGCCGAGTTATTAACGAAAGAGAGAGTCGATGAAGAGAACCGATCAAATTTGCCTATTTGAAAAGTGACGCGAGAATTACTCGAATTTGTTTTTTGAGTATTCTAAAATGTGGTATAGAAATTTTCAAGAGACACTCAGAGGAAAAGCTCCACTAAAATCCATTCCTTGCTCTCTCCTCTTCCAGGATCCGCGACCACGCTGAAGCGACTACTTCGAGGGGGCTGGCACTTCTCATACTCTCAGTGCTCGCTGGCGTTGCTAGATCGCTGCTCCTCTCTCCATTCCAAGTGACTTCCTCTGGACACATTTTATCGACGACATTCTCCACGTTAAGGACAGGCATCTCCCTTTGCACTGTCTCGAACCTTGGACAGTCGAAGACCACATGCTCCGGCGTTTCATCCACGTTGCCACACTCCGAACAGAGAGGTGACGCTGCGTGTCTGAACCGATGCAGGTATTTCCTGGCCGTGGCCAGACAGGAACTGCGTCCGGTGGTGGTTGACTTCTCCGTGTTTTCTGTTCACCTAGGTCGAAAGAATCGGAAATAATCGATGTGTCCATCTACCATTCTCCGACGTGTTCCACTCCTATCGCCACTTTGCCAAAGACTCCGCTTTAACCAATTTCCGTACTCTACCGGCTTATCTCCGACTGTAGCACTCGTTGATCTCCGCCGGGTGATGCCGATAGGGATCATTCCGGCGATAGCGCATACTGCTTCCGATGGGATGGTTCTGTACGCACTTACCACTCGCATGGCCATGAGCCGGAACGTACTGCTCAGTTTCCTTTGGTTCTGCTTCGTTTCTTGTGCTGCAAACCAGGCTGGACCTCCATACCTCAGTATTTAGCCTGTAGACGCCTCTGGATATTGCTAGGAATAGAGTTGTTCAGCATGATTTTAGCTATTGTGTTGATGGCCTTCCAAGCATTCTCACAGGCATATTCGACGTGGCTGTTGAAGTTTAGCCGGTCATCGATCATCACTCCCAGGTATTTCAACACGCGCTTCGAGGCAAAGGCGTACGTTGGACCAAGGATGGAGCCTTGTGGAACTCCCTTTATGATCCTAATCGATCTCTGTCCCATATCTGTCTCGTAGACCAGACCTAGGCTCTGGAAGTAATCCTGCACAGGTAGTCAAGGACCCTCATTCTATGCAGCGCTTTGGCAATGACTTTTCAGCTTGCAATGGCGCATTCTTGACGTCGATCGTTATCACGGTGCAATATCGATATTCTCTTCGCTTCTGTTTGGACGCCTTCTCGACTCTCTCGACCATTGTCCGAATTGCATCTCCCTTTCCGGAATCCAAACTGCCTCTCCGACAATCGAAAACAAAAGCTGATAGTTAGGTTTAAGGATTGTCCCTTTCAATTGACGATGTTATTTATCTCCATTGAATTTTAGAATTCGATGACCAAATCTCTTGAAAATTGAAAGTCAATTTAAACTTTTATGTACAATTCAATGAAATATGAAATGTCTTTTATTTTCTTAGATTAAATGTTGCTGACAATGAAGCACTGTTTTTATTACCAAGGTTGCAAATGCTCATTTGAGCTAAAACAATGTTTTTTATTTAAATTATGAAATAATTAAATACTATGATCATATTTTGAATTGGTAAGATACAAGAAGAGGTTGCAAGGAATGTTTATTTCCTGTTTATTTCACTTCATGAGAGTCACAATCAGCGATTTTTCACACACTCACTCACTCACTCACTCAGCGATCAGCAAATCGCTGATTGTGACTCATAGAAATCAAAATTTACAGTTTTTATGTTTCAAACGCATACTTTGTAACCTCTTCTTGTAAGTTACAAGTAAAAAATGTCATCATACCATCTTTTGGTTTTATTATTCCAAAAAACATTATTTTACCTGAAATGAGTATTTGCAACCTTGTTTATTACAATTGCAAAAAAAAAGAAACAGGTTTTCCGTGGTAAAAATGATTTTTCCAGTAAACAGCAATTCAAAACTAATAATTCCTAGTAGAAGTATATTATATTAATGTAAATGAATTAAAATGCAAAAGGTATATTGGATGAAAGATCTGTGCGTTGTTTTGATTGATATTTGAATGAAACAGCACTTAAAATTGTCAATTATTAATTATACCCCGTATGCACATTTTACCCCCGCTTCTCCTAACATTCACATTACAGCGAAGTGTAATAATAACAATTATTCATAGCGTAGAGTTTGAGACTTCATGTTTAAAAACACAAAAATCTTGTGCCCTCCCCTTGGCTAGTTTTTGCACCTTGCTGTTGGTGGGCGGGCTTAATTTCATGCTAGTGGAGTGTTGGAGACGGTGGGTTTGTGGCCGACGTTGCTGGCTCATGCCGCGATAGAATGGCGCCATGGGCGGGCAATGAGGATTACTGAGCTTCCCCTCTCTGATAAACCACTGCATGAGAGAACAAAAGATCTAGTCCAGCAGTGATAGTATCACACTTGTTACTCCTTTTATTGAGAGCCGCGTCGTGGTACGCTTACGTATAGGCACTGACGTTGGGTGTGATACTGGCGGGTTTTGCCGCAAATCACTCTTATTTTATTTATTTTTACGCAGATAGATTTATTTGGGTTTGCAAGGGAATTATACTATTGAAATATTTCAGAAAGTGCCCAACGGTACTCCTTCTACTTGCGTGACAAGCTTTCATTGTTGTTTTCATTGAAGTATTACTCAGGGAACAATTTTAAACATCATTTTTGTACATGGTATTGTAACTAATCTTATATGTGCTTCATTTTGATTTGGGATAAATTTTTGAACTATGGCTCGGGATTTCCACTGTTGCGTGCTTCTATTGTGATATATCCATACGTAATTTTGTGGGACGACATAGTGGAAACGTGTGAGCGTAGTTGGAGCATATACCCTATATAATTTAAAATCAGCTAGGAAACTAACTTCAAAATGAAGCATTTTAGTCACTTGAGGGTGTCACCTGGGTCGAACTAAGATATAATAAATAGGTATAGGTCAAAATCAAAAGTACTTGAAACACGTTTAATTTTAGATTACAAGCACAAGTGCAGGTACTTAATAAAGCATGGGTTATGATTGATTAGGTGACTTAGAGCTTTTAATAATTTATTAATTTAGACTAATGAGATATCATAACCATCAAATGAATTTAAATAATAAACTTCAGAAAGTTTAATGACATTAAGTAGATTAACAAAAGAATTAGGATGCGGGTGGTCCGCTTAGGGAGGCAACTAACCTTTATAGTTGTAGAATAAATCTCCTTATTTAGTATTGAATTTAAAAAAAAAAGAAAACGCAGGCAGACCAATAGCATTTAGCAGATTAACAAGGAAAGGAATAGTTTAGGAAAAAAGTAAAAGTAGAGTTATGTGACAGTTATTAGCTTTTAAACTTTTGGAGGTATTGTATTCCCCTGAGTTTGATGTACTCGACTACTATATAATTCTCTCAATACGCGAAATCTCTTATATATGCGATTAAAGCATTTGAGTTAACTTATTTCTTAGTGTTCAAGTACTTACATTTGTAAACAGCAATCAATGTTAATCTATGAACTAAACCATACGTAAAATCGATCTTTCCTTATGTGGTATTGATGCATGTTTAACTTTTCGCGGCTTTCGGAATCAACGCGCCTACGTCTACGGAGCTTACGCAGAAGTGATTTGCAATGCGGTAGAGCTCACCAAAAGTTTTTTTTTTTTTTTTTTTGAGCTTCTGTAGTATAGAATTTGTTCGGTACGGTCGCGAAATCTTGAAATGATTGATACGTGCGGTAAAATAACTAAATTGAAACAAAGCTCAACAGTAAAATAAGTAGAATATTTAGGGAGGAAACCAAAATTTATCAACTTGCCAACATAGGCTATCACATTTATTTTGGTGGCACTCTTTAAGTGATAATAAGTTGTTTTTTTTTTCTCTACGGTTGTTTCGCGTGGCGTTCACAATTTGCGCGATTTTCGTATCTTACGTAATTTAGATGTTTAACTATAAACGGTTTCACTGACTCGAGGTCGTTCCTTAAGCGGTGTTGGTACAGGTTAAACCTTTGCCGACTGTCGGATTCAACGCGCCTACGTCTACGGAGCTTACGCAGAAGTGATACGCAATTCGGTAGAGCTTGAGCTTATAGAATTTGTTCGGTGCGGTCGCGAAATCTTGAAATGATTGATACGTTCTTTAAATTAACTAATTTGATACAAAGCTCAGTAGTAAATAAGTAGAATATCTAAGGAGGAAACCAAAATTAATCAACTTGCCAACATAGGCTATCACATTTATTTTGGTGGCACTCTTTAACTGATAATAAGCCTTTTTTTTCTCGCTTCGGTTGTCTCGCACGGCTTTCGGAATTCGCGCGGTTTTCGTAACTTACATAATTTAGATATTTCGTTCGAAACGGATTTACTTATTCAATCGGTTTACTACGCGGATGTATCTACGCGCACACGTCACAGCATTTTTTCTATAACTATCTTGAAACAATACATACGGAATCCAGTGCTCAAGCGGCCAACATAGGCTAGTCCTTCTGCTGTATTGTCAAAGATAGAAGCAAAATTTATTCAAATGGGTCAAGTCTTGAAAATTAAGCTGTCACGCAGCTCCAGCTTGATACCAATAAAAAAAAAAAAAAAAAAAAAAAAAAAAACACAAAAATCTTGTGCAGGCATGGAAAATCATTTGCATTCATTTCGTGCATTCATTTACATTCATTTGCCTCTAACTTTTTTCATTAACAGCACTCCGCAAAATGATGTAAATAACTTTTGTAGGTTTTGTTATTAGCTACAACTTTTGTTAACAAGTCAAATCCATATCTCTGATGTATGACGAACCAGAGCGAACAGAAGCCACTACTGTTTTTCAGTGAATGTAATTTACATTCACTGAAAAACAGTAACAAGTTCTGCCAGCTCTAGTTCGTGATGCATAAGAGATACAGATTTGAGGCATGAGCAATTGTTGTAGCTAACAACAAAACCTACAAAAGCTCTATACATCATTTTGCGGAGTGCTGTTGATGAAAAAAGTTAGAGGCAAATGAATGTAAATGATTGTATGAAATGAATGTAAATGATTTTCCATGCCTGATCTTGTGGAATCTGTAGGCTGACAAAATTCCGAAGGAAGGCGTAAACAGAAATTTTATGCGTCAGAAAATCTCGGCGGCGCCGCTATCATGGAATTTTTTTTACGGTTTTCCCCATAAGTGCTTCTGGGTTCCTCCTGTAGTTTCTATCGACATCTCAAGGAGTTTTGTTTTTCAGGCTTGCTCTGAAAGTTTCTTCTGACTGACGCCCGACACTTCTTAAGATTTATCTTGGAGGCTCCTTTCGAGTTCCACTAGAAGTCCTGCTGATTTGCCCCGGAAGTGTCTACCGACTTCATCTGTAAGTTTCTCTGAACTGGATGTTTATCTCCCGGCAGATAACTCAGGAAATGTTTACTTCCCTGGAAGATCTTTCCAACCTCTCCAAAAAGTGTCCATCAGCTTCCATTGCAATTTTATCTTATGTAATTTATCGATAGAACTTTACTGAGTTAATTTCCTGGGAGTGGTTTCCATGTCAGTGTGGGCTATCTTTAGTGAAAATGTTAAATGTTAAAATGTTCTAGCTGTTGCATTTCGCGATCGAATTTACCGGTGAATCATTTCAATTTTTGAATACAACTGCATTTACGATGGAAGGTCCAAGACAGGATAATATTTCCTAGCAAGTATAAAAAGATTCCTGAATGAAAAATGTGTAGCAATTCTCTCCACGTCGTGATAAATTATTGCGAAATTAAAATTTAAAGCAATCTGTTCCTTTCTAAAAAAAACCACTCATATAGGGGAAATGGCTCTAATGTTGGCCTATGTATTGGGCCCATCGCTAAAACTCTGCAATTTATCAATTGTATCTAGATGAACGCGTCATTGGGACGTTACTTATGCATATTTTTGGTCGCTATTGCAAATTTAGTTGATTGCTGAATGTATGTATGGGCCCAAATTAGAGACCTTCAGGTCGACATTACATCCAATTCCAAAGAACGAACGTAATGCCATTTATCATCAGTTTCCAAACATTCTTCAATTTCCATAGTCCATACCTCTTGATCCGAATATCTCATCATCATGGGTCAATCACCATTTCCCATCAGGACAAACACACTCACCGGATGCCACTTTAATACCCTCCAAGTCTATGGGAATGACGATAATAATGAGAGGATTATCATAATAATTTCGCACATATGTGGTTCGAAACAGCTGCACTGCCACTGCTGCTGCTGCCACTATGCATTCTGCTCATAGCATCACGATGATACCCAATACCTAATTAATTAAAATTCTGTGATTGCTGCTGCGGTGCTGAGAACGAATAAGTCCTACGGATTACTCGAGTCTGACAAATGGACAATTGCTTTTGGTGTGATTGTATTCAAGTCGGTGAATTGAAAACTTTCCCGGATAGCCTTCTAATTGCTAAGAAATGAAAATAGCGGGTAATCTTTTTCATTTTTTCTTTTTTTAAATGATTTGAACACAATGGGATCCTCGAATTAAAAAGTATCCTTTTTTACCTCAAACCACGAAATAGCTAGCAATTTTGACGAGTGGCGGCTCACGCAAACAGTTGAGATGCAATCAGATTTACCAAATCGTAACATTTTAATTGGATGCACTCTAGCATTTGCGTTCACCTTTCTGGTGAAAAGAGTAGTAATTATGGTGCTTTTCGTGCTTTTATTCGCTGTCGGAATAGAATCAAACTTCGTAACGAACTCGCCATGAATCCCATTCGCACGTCATGCTTTTTGTCGATTGGCAAATCCATGGATGGATAGTCGGTCGCCGTCTGATGCATATCTACAGCAGTTTTCATCCATGCCGGTAACAGGCAATGGAAACCGAAACGTAACGGATTGAAAATCGATAGCAATAGAGTGCAGTTTAACAATTGATTTTCCCGGGATTATGCTACGCCTACAGGAATTTCCATTGGCAGGATTTGTTTGCGGTGGATGCGAAATGGAAAATACGAAATAATTCCACTTTATGAACTTTCAGCTTGCGTGCTAAATTTCGGAAAATGTAACGCCCACATTCAAAGATGCAAAGGCTGCATGTCTATTTAATAATGTTAAGCTTATAGTAAGCATACAACAGACCTTGTTTTTAAAATACTCACATCACAACGGACCTTGTGTCTAACTGAGTAAACGAACCGTAGTCAGTTATCCATTCTGCAACAATGCATTTGTACTCAAACACAAACGACCAATCCATCATCATTATTTCGATAAGAAATCAACACATTTCATGCAACAGGAGGTGAAATTATTATGGTCATTGCTGCTACTCTGACTTGCCGAGTTCGAACCCCAAAGAAAAGCACACATTTCCAAGCGGATTATGCAATACAGGGGGACTGGGAGCAAGATGGTCCCCATGACGATTGTGCCTTTATAGATTTCATAGCGTGAATATTTATAGGAGTTTGTGCACTGAATATGTAGTAACTTTGTAACATTGTCATCAAGTATTAATGAAAATGAAATTAGCGCACAACGTTGTTTTCAAAATGTCACGTCATATCTGCTTTTTAAAAATGCTACGGGGCAAGAGTGGCACCCATGTGGGACAAAAAGGCCGTTCCCATCATCATGCTTGGCATGCACAGTAGTATACACCAATTACTCATTTGTTAATAACTTTTCACTCAGTTGTTGAAATTTAGTGTTATTTAAAGTAACTGATAGATTAGGACCATAGTTTACTGTAGACATGCAAAGAGTAGGTAAATCTTATCATTTGAATCAACACCAATGATTGTTTACACTTAAAGTCCGAGATGTGCAGCAAGAATTTCTCACTTCATTTTCGCAACGCAAAATCAATTACAGTTTATAACTAGTATTAAAAAAAAAATTATTGCGTATCTATAAGAAGCTTAAACTCTATTCAATCGACTGCTTCAAACAGAACTATGTTAAGTCAACTCTGTGCAAAGTTATTAGCAGTTCGTGAGCAAAACTGTGTATGCCAAGCATGTCCATTAGACTGATGCAAAATTTGAAATTTTCGCTCCACAGTGCTCAAACGGTTCCAAATTGGGCCCTGATTAGCCTCCCAAAATTTGAACTCATTTACTGAGAAACTAACTTGGCACAAACCATTTGAAGTTTATATGTGAATTACTATGGAGAAACCATAATTTTGGTTCATATCGATCTCTAAATTTACCAGTTCACTCTACTTTACAAAATGATAACTGAGCTTGTTTAAAATTTTCTCAGCTACAACTTTGTTGAAGACCCATTTTTCGATCAAATGTAAGAAACAAAAATTATTAAGAATTCAAGTCACTGATGTCTTATGATTATGCTCAATCAACTGTTCAGCAGGCAACATTGGTGATTATGGCGCTTAGAATAGAGGACAAAAATCATGGCTACTATGTCACACTGCAGAATACAGTGTTGCTCACAATACAGTTGCTTAATCTTGCCATAAGATTATCAATCTCTTTAACAATTAATAACTATTTCATTTGACGTTTGGCTGAAAAACGATTTTCTGCAAAGTTGTAGCTGATAAAAATTCCCATAAGAATAACAATAGAATTTGTTAACAGTACAATATGTAAAAAGGCTAGAAGACAATGAACAAAAAGTTTTGTTTTCCCATAGTAATTTCCATATAAACTTCAAATGGTTTGTGCCAAGTCAGTTTATTATCAAATGAGTTTAAACTTTCGGAGGCTAATCAGGACCCGATTTGAAACCGTTTGAACACTGTGGAGCGGAGATTTCAAATTTTACATCAATCTAATGCGCATCATTTAGACTATTTTCGGCAACCCAAATTGAAACACTATTTTCACTGGATTTTCTTACGAAAACACTTCGCTGAATGCATGCAAACGATTCTTTATGCTTTCAACTTCAATTTGACTATATTTTTACCACTGAGAAAAAGCAATCTAGCAAAGTTTTCTTGAAATGCAACACACGCACTACAAATTGTAGCTGATTTCGAGTTGCCGATAATAGAACAGCAGATTTACATGCAGTTCAAATGGAACGGTTGCCGAAGAAAAACTGGTTGCCGACAATACTCGCTCTCACTAGAGAAGATTGGAGCTTTGTAAAAGCGTTTCAAAACAGTTTTTGACAATTCTTTCGACTGAAATTGTTAGAGCAGCTGGCAGCAAAAGATTGTAAACAAACCGATACTGCATATGTGTGCGTTCTTTAGAGAAAAAGGCTATAGAAAGAAGGTCGCTGCTTAGGTTGCCGAGAATACGTAAATTCCCCTACAACATACAGGAAAATTGTCTGATAAGGCTTCCGATTTTCTAAATGCAAACTGTCGAGTTTTACGTTTCACACCTTCCATCGGATTTTGGACCACTGTTGTATCAACCTTATTTGATGCTGAACGTCAATTTGCTTTGAACTATTTCTCATTTCGAACTGTTTTCTGAGTTTTCTTGAGGTTCCGCTTAACGTAGTGACAGGAATCGAGGTCTGGCCAAAACAGCATGAAACAATTGTATTTCTTAAAAAAAAGCAACAATCGTTTTTGCAAACATATCTTTTCATAAATATCTTGGTTGAGAATGCCAGTTGTCACGAAAATTTCACTTTTCAGCCCACAGGTGCAAGTACTTTTTCGGAAACTTTTAAAACTGTTTCTGCTTAAACTTATCTTGCACCTTCCCTTTTCCGGTAGCCATGTAAACTCTTGACCTAGGAGCTGCTTGAAATTCACCTTGACGTATATTTCATCGTTCATTATAACGTAGTCAAATTTCTGACGCAATCAATCTGCGTGGGAATAATTTCGCGTGCCTCATTTGTTTACCTGTGCACCAATCTTTGTTCGTTATAGTTTACCACCACATATTACTTTTTTCTATGCTCCATGAATTCGAGGGACATATTCTCAATTACTATATTAATCACTAAGGCCTGTACTGGAAAAAAATGCACCAGACAAAAGTGTTCGCCAATAATTTATTTTAAGTCGAATTTTCTTGAAACTTTCAGGGAATGAACTTATACATATATATTATGTTTTGGCATAATTACTTTATTCAATTTCCTTTCCATCGCTGAAATCCCGCACCTTTCCCTTAAGACCCCTCATTACATTTTGTGCAATGGTGGAGCCGACCTTCTTGGTCACTTTCATCCATTCTTTCTTCAACTCCAGCTCGTTTTTAAACACCTTGGACAATTTTCGAACTTTGGCCTTCATTATGGCCCAAAATCTTTCCACCGGACGAATCTCTGGTGAATTTAGGGGGTTGGCGGTTTTTGGTACAAAAACAACGTTATTGTCTCTGTACCAATCCAACGTCGATCGCACGTAATGGCATGATGCCAGGTCCGGCCAAAATAATGTCTCGCCTCCGTGGGACCGCAGGAAGGACAACAGACGCTTCTGGAGGCACTCGGTGCGGTAAATTTTGCTGTTGATGGTACCCATTGTGATGTACGGTTTACTCAGTTTACCGCATTGGCATATGGCCTGCCAGAGCAAGTATTTTTTGGCGAATTTGTCCGCTTGAAATAATCCAACACCTTCCGGGCCTTCACAGGGTCAGCTGTCTTCGATTTTCTTCCACTTCCAGCCCGCCGCTCGGTCGTCTGGGACTCCTTAAACGATTTTACCACCCAAGACACAGTTGTATGGGTGATTCCCAGTTGTCTTCCGATCCATCTCATGGTCGCAGTCGGATTTTCCATGACGGCGCGCAAAATTCTCCGGTGATTTTCTTCTTGTTTCGATGACATCTCAATAACCTCTGAACCGATTGTTATGAAATTTTGCACATTAAACAATTCACTCCAAACTAGTTATGTCCAGATTTTCAACAATTTTTACCCACGGATAAAAAAAGTTACACACGGATAAAAATGGTGCATTTTTTCGAGTACAAGCCTTACCTAACGTAACGTTTGAAGGGCCTATCATCTTGTGTAAACAAAACTTGTATGGCCCTTTTCGCGCTAACTGAAGTAGGAGGAATTGCAAAACTTAACTTATTCTCGTTTTTATCACAAGATTAACTCTTTCGATTGAATTATAATGAAGAGTATCCGTCAAACACATCCGAAATTTTTTTTTATACAAAATAGTATCGAAATCTAGAGAAAATTCATGACGTCCCTTGGGTAGCAACTCTTTATTCATTAGAACAACACTATCATAATGAACCAAGAGAAGCTCATAAGTTTTGACAGGCGCACCGGCGCAACCATCGGTAAATGAAAGATTTACAACTGACAAGAGAGTGAGAGCGAGTTTTACTTTGCCTGCAATCAGATATCCAAGTGCACAGCGAGAAATGTACGCTTTAGGCACCCATACATCACATATGTTCTTCTAATTTAAACTCACACATTCAAACCGGTCTGCAAGTATGATAACGTCCAAAGCGTACCAGACTGCTGTTTCCGTGTTGCTCCCGTTTGACGCGTGACTGCTGAAAGCTTCAATTACAACTAGTTGTGCAAACCGCCATGTATTGTGGAGTATTTGTGGTATGCTTCAAGAGGCGATAGAAGGTCTGGCTTGGCTTACATCAGGTATTTGACCATTCACAAACTTGCCACCCGCCTCTCAAAAAATCTCGCCTTTAGGTGCACTATTTATAGAGTTTTGTCATGGTAGTTGCATCGACATGCTTTGAAATCAATGCATTAGGGATTAGGCAGACTATCCGAACTGAATTTAATCCTTTTTGAAGCAAACCAAGGTCGAAGATTTAATTGTGTTGCTTGGGGTTTAATTTCATATTATGTTCAATGAGTATTGTTTCTACTAACTTCCACATAGCTACAATTGTTGTTGACAAATACATACAAAGGGATTTTTTTTTTATCTTCGGTGATAAACTGTATAATAGTTACACCATATTCACTATTCCTATTAAATTACGCAAACAAAATAAATCAAATTCAAACTTAACAGTAGCACTAACTAAACTAAGTGTATCATTGAAATTGAAATTCAGAAATCCTTATTTTATCATGCCTTATTCTAAAAATTAAGTTGCACGTTTCGAAACATCAACTCAAAATTTGTGTTTTGCATTTTGTGTAAGGCTTCGTTTTGGGCAGAAATGTTTACAATGCTTCATGGGAATGCCATACATATATTCATGGGTGTGGTAGCATTGAAAACATCTACATTTTCAAAAAAAAATATGGTGGCACTCTGGCCCCGGTAGACCTTTTTGCCCCTAGTTCCCCAACGTACAAATAAAATTCACTCCTGGAGGAAGTTTCCCGTTATATTACTTCATTTTATTGTTTACTTTCCTTTGTTTTCCTTCTACCTTCCTAGTGAATATTTTTATACTGATGGATTTTTCTCTATGGTTTTATATTTTATTTTTATTGCTCTATGTCTATAAAGTACACAGCAGGAAGTGGGTTCGGAAAAATCAACAGCTTTCTTTAAAGCCTGCTATACTTAAATTGTGAATTGTGATTATCACATATCACATCACATGTGATATAATTAAACTCGTTTGTATGTCCCAATGTCCCGCAGAATTATAAGATATTGGCTTGCATTGTGAAACATTTTTGCTTTTCCCACTTCCCCCCAGGCATAACTGAGATTTACAATTTTTTACTCTGACATCAAGTTATATAATAGAGAAAATGGACAAACTCTCTCTCTCTATTACAGGAGATTAACATTAATTCATCATGTGACTCGTCAAATCACATGAGAATTAAAAAAAAAACATTGTCATTAGTGGATATATTATGTACGGTGGGCCATATTGGCCACACACGGACATGTTCCGGGAGCAAAAAAAACTATTTATCGGAATAAAAATTGATAAGATTGGTCACATCTCACCATAAGTGGATGAATCCTGGTTTTTGGTTATGATTATAGCAAACAGAAATTAATATCACTTAAAATTTTATCTGGAAAAAAGTATCATTTCATTTTCAATAAAAAGCACTACGCAATTAGGAGGGTGGCGCTTTCACCCCGGAGACTTCGTGGAATGTTCGCAAATCGATCCTGACCGATCATTTCCAATAACGCTGAAACTTTGCACAGTTGTTCCTTTTTAGTAAAGGCGCCATTTTATGCTCTCAGTTTTTCATATTGAATTACGACTACTTTTTGAAAAGGGCCTGTGTAAAAATAGTACTAATGAGTTTAAAAATATATATTGCCGAAACGCTTTGTTCGATTGATTTGGGGTCTAGAGCAAAGTTGTAGATATTATTTTGGCAATTGTGTAAAAAATATACACTGTAAAATTTCGTTTGTATAAATGAAAAAAATTATATTTATTATTAAAAAAGTTAATTTCTCAAAAAGTACATTTTTGTTTGTAGTACAATTTTCGTTTTAAGCCTCATTAAAGCTCATAATGTTTGCTACTAGCTGGCAAAGTTTGGTGATGGTAAACTCAAAAACAAAAAAGTTATGGTTTTTTGAATATTTAACGATTTTTACATTTTCATTAAAAACACATTTTTTTTAACCGTGTATATTTTTTCAAGAATTGCATTTTAATTTTGCACAACTTTTCCGAAGACACCATAGCAATCAAGCAAGCCGTTTTTGCAATGTATTAAAATGTTTATTTTATAAGCGCTTTTCTACACAGGCCCTATCGGAAAAGTAGTCGGGGTTCGCTATTACAATTTGTAATAGCGAATCCCGACTACTTTTTTATTTTAAAATCTCTACTTTTTTACTTTTCTTTTATTCGAAAACCTTATGGACAAATGATACATAATTTATTTTCATTGTAATACACTTACTTTCTATTTTTATTTACATCACTTCTTAAATACATCGAATATTTTGGCATCATTATCATTACAGTTTGAGTATCGTTTGGCTTTAATTTTATTTTCTGATACAGGAATGAAAGAATGAAACTTTTGAGTTCCTTGAATTATTTTTGCATTATTATATTGCTCGTTGAGGTGTGAAGCCATACATTCGTATTCCTCTGTTGTGGCAAAACTAAATGATTTATAAATAATTTTGTTAATTCTTCTTCTTTTCGATTATTTGCCCAATTATAAAGCTCTCTTGCATTTTTTATTGGATGTTCACGTTCTTTGGCCAAACTTGCTCTAGTAGCCATACGTTTTATTGTACCTCCAATAGCGTCACAAGGACCTTTCCCATGTGATGTTGCAAAGAAATGCCATTCGGCTTCAATTCCATACTTTGATTAAAATTTACAAAGGCTAGCAAAATTTTTCCGGTTCTTGTACTGTGACGCGGCTCCATCGGACATAAAATAAATCTTGTTGATATTTTTACTTTGGTTAATGCGTAAAAAACTTATCATTTTAGAAAGAAATAAGTTAACAGCCACTGAGTCATGCCTTAACTATTCAGAAATTATAATAAAACTTAAATGTTTAACTTGCATATTTTCTCTAAAATATATAACAAATGGATGAATGGTAGCTTGTTGGACATTCCAGTGATGAGACTGAACTTCATCCTGTAACACAAAGCTGTAGTTTTCGGAAAAATCGCAAGTAACTAAAAATTCACCTTCTTGCAAATTATTTCGTGTAGTTTTCAAAAAATTAGCTTGCTGTGTTTTTATGAAATCATGTGGTATCAAACTTGTCAATTTCAAGCAGAAAAATGAAACAAACTCGTCTGCAGGCTTTACAATAGTTTCTAAATCAATTCTATCCGTGGTAACCCACTGTTCCAAATGAAAGCTGATCAAAGCATTTTTCCTCTAATTGCTTTAATAAAATGTTTTCTAATGCGGAAGAGTCTGGACAATCTTCACAACACCGTAGATAGCAATATGTTGTCTTGTTTTCACAAAGTAGGCTGTCAGTGAACGTTTTTACATCATTTAAATGGTTAAGTTTTTTCAGACTGTGTAAAATTAGATTGATGTTTTCATGCGTTGTGCACACGCAAACATTGTGGGTTCCAGAGCTGGTTAAAAGTTTACATTGCTTAGGGCGGAGTTTTGCAAATGAAGAGAATCCAATTTTTACATTGCAGTGAATTTCATTGAATCGTTTATAAGCTTCTCTTAAAGTCATCATTAGTAATCTTTTTTGAATGGCTTGTCGTTTTCCTTCTTTCTGCACCGACACATAATCTTTTTGACCAGGCATTGCCCGGCTTATATCATCATCTTCAAAAAAATTTATGACTGCCAATTTTGTTTCATCACTTAAGGCTGTGCCATATTTTGCGGTTTTTGACGAATAACCTCCCTTTATCAACTTAGCCTCTGTTGCAATATATCTACTAGCATTAAATTGATCCATAACTTTTTGTGTTGACCATGAATAAGGCAATAACGATAAAATTAATAATTTTTCACTTCTTGCAGTGGATGCATTGGAAAACTTTTCCTTCATGTTTTCTAAAACTTCTTTGAGTTCATTCACTTCGTCAGCCTCAGGCTCGAAGTTGAAAAGATTCTTTCTAATACCTTCGTTGATTTCACGGTGCTTCTTTTCGGGGTAGTGGATGTAGTTGAGTTTTCCCACGTCTATCGGTGATACCTGGATTCCTGCAATGCCTCGGTTGAATATCTCGATGTTGACTGGTTGAGTAAATTCTTGGTACGATTGAACTGAAGTAACTGATGTCATTGATGGTACAGTTGTAAGGCTTTCACAGCTCGGTACGACAGGTACTATCACTGTAGTTGGCATCTTTGAGCTTCCGGCAACATGCTGTTCCTCGTTTGAGATGAAAAGGGCTTGTTTATCAACACAAAGACGGCAGGATGTGCAAATGCGAAAACCAGTATTCAATCCTGATGCTTCAGAATATCCAATCGATTTTAATTTCTGGATGGTAATATTCGAAATATTCCTCAGCTCTTTCGAGCACTTGACTTCGTCGAACAGCCGAATGCACCTGATAAAACATGCTCGTTCACTCATGTTGCTTCCTGTATTAAAAAAATTAAAAATAATAATCTTTAAAAATGATTTCATTGAAATACAACTGAAGGTTATGCTTACCTTTTAACCAAATGGTGTTACACTTATTTCCTATGATAACTTTTTAAGATGTATGCGGTAAAAAGCAATCTTTGTGATCAACTGCTTGTTTTCACCATTCAAACTCATTTAAGTATCAGATCGATAGGTATAATTTCTACATTAGGTACAGACAGATGTTTTTGGTGTTCACTACTACAGTGTTGAGTATTTGACTTATTACCGTTAAGATCACTGATACAACTATGCAAAATTGAAGACAATGAATAAAAAAGAAAATTAATCGCTAGTGTGAGCATCATTTCACTTTTATTTAGTTCTAGCTCAATATTCATCAAATGAATTTTTTAGTTTTGTTAGTAACGATACCTTTTCATGGTATCAGATGTAATGAATCCTAACTTTTCAATAGGGCCTGTGTAGAAAAACACTAATTAAATAAACATATCTATATTGCAAAAACGGCTTGCTTGATTGCTATGGTGTCTTGGGAAAAGTTGTGCAAAATTAAAATGCAATTCTTTAAAAAATATACACGGTTAAAAAAAATGTGTTTTGAATGAAAATGTAAAAATCGTGAAATATTCAAAAAACCATAACTTTTTTGTTTTTGAGTTTACCATCACCAAACTTTGCCAGTTAGTAGCAAACATTATGAGCTTTAATGAGGCTTATAACGAGAAATTAACTTTTTTAATAATAAATATAATTTTTTTCATTGATACAAACGAAATTTTTACAGTGTATATTTTTTACACAATTGCCAAAATAATATCTACAATTTTGCTCAAGACACCAAATTAATCGAACAAAGCGTTTCGGCAATATATATTTTTAAACTCATTAGTACTATTTTTACACAAGCCCTGTTAGAAAAGTAGTCGTGATTCAATTTGAAGAACTGATAACACAAATTGGCATCTTTACTAAAAAAGAACAACTGTGCAAATTTTCATCAAAATCGGAGCCGACAAATTAAAAAAAAAATTAAAAAATTCGTCAATCTGTAGAGAATTGCTCCCCGTCAAAAATTCGGACACGAAAATCTTGCTGGGGTTTAAAAATGCCTTTTATTTTTCATAGTTCAGTGTAACAGTTACACATTAATCGCTATTATGCTTATTATATGACCATTGTTTTAGTCTTCCATGGCTGTCTTGCATCAACGAGAGCAAAGTCAGTGATGAAAAAATTGTATTACTACCTACGTCGCACTCCAAACAGCATATGACCAATTCCGTATGAAGACAGTCCTCTTTCATTTACGTCGTGAAAAAAAACTATCTCAGTACGTTCTCTCTCTCTAAGATATGTCGATTACTCGGAGAGTATTGAAAACTGCACGTTTTAGTCATTGTTTGACGAAAAAAGGAAGATCGTTGGAAGCAATAAATTATGTTAAAAAATATAATGGTTACAAAACGGATACGAACCACCAACGTTGTTATTATCAGGCTAGTGTCTTTACTAATGGTCCATCAACGCTTAAGAGAAAGGAAAAGAAGAAGCGCACATAGTGTGGTAAACTAGTCTGCTCACATGTACGTTCGACGGATTTTTTTTTGTCCATGCATAATAGAATTACTGTCAGCCTCTCTTCTAGGATTGGGCGATCTTGGATCGATCTTTGGAAGATCGATCTTTTTCATCACGATTTCCGTTTTTTCAGATCAATTCTTTGTCCACGAAAAGATCGAAAAAATCGATCTCTTCTTTCGACCTTTTCGATCTTCAAAAGAATAGATGTTAATTTTTTTAAGTGTATTTACATCGAAAAAAAAAACGATTTACTCTCACCCCAGACTGTGTGGTAAATGTAACGAAGATACCTCAAAATCAGCCCGCATAAACGCGAACCATATCTTGACCCTACCGAAAATGGTTTAAAATTGTTTATAATTCCTGCTAAACTTTAACTGACATGGTTATGGAACTTTACATGAACGTTTGTGCGATAAAGTTTTAACCTTATGTATTATGGTTTTTTGGAAAGTGAACCTTACGAATATTGAGTTGATAAGAACCGTGATCATTCAAAATTCTTGTTTTATCCATATATTTTCGGAAAGAAAACTACATTTAAACCATTTTACTTATGGTTTGAGAATTTTAATGATAATGTTTATGGTAGTCAGTAAGGTCCATGCATGGTTTTGTATTGTCGGTTATGAGTAATCCTGATCAATAATCCATTGAGTGAAAATTACCTAACGAACAATCAAATGCAATATTCGAGCACGAACGAAGGCGATGGAGCACACAAAAATGACAGCATCAAAGGCGGTTCAAAAATAAGTTAAAAGTTCCCAACGGTGAAAACATGATGGTTGAGTACTTTTAATTGAAAATAGAATCCTTTTTTATTTTTTTTAAGTTTTTGATTTTTTGAGTGTTTTTTTCTTACCGTGTTTGTTAATTTATAACCCAAATTTGGGTTAACGATTCTTAGCGTGTTGAAAGTTTTCTTCCTGTCAGTTGCCTATGTATGAAGGAGTTTTAGGTTTATCTATTTTAGTTTCTATAATTCGAACTCATGGTAATGATTATTTTCAAAGTTTTCCTATTTTACAATGTTAAAATTTATTTTTATAATTTTATTTATATTTTTTTTGCTTATAGTATGTAAAAAGAGATGGCAGATCTAATCTGCATTTGTTTGGTTCACCTCTAAACTAATAGTACATTCAAACTATAGCAGATATAACGTTATGACGTTATTAATATCAACTATAGTCTGAACGTAGTACAATGTCATGACGTCAGGGTAGGTGTGTAACATGCATGAGAAAGCTAATACTATTTGCCACACCTTTTATTTAACTAAACTTATTAATTGATTACACGCTTAAATAATAAGGCTACGAATGTTTTTAGTCACCTTTCTCACCGAGAGAGGATATTACTTATGCGTCTTTTCAGAAACATATGGGAATTCTGGAAGTGAACCATATTGTTAATTTATAATATTTGCATTGGTTTTTTGGTGAAATAAGGCATTTCATATAGTTAGGAAAACCTGTTCTAGAATAAAAACAGTAGGTTCTACTTTTTTTTAAATCATTTTCGATATTTTATGGGCGCCCATCGCTATTTCCTGGCTATCCTCCAACAAATAGAAATGATTTGTTGTATTAAGGATGTGACGTTCACCATTTCAACATGCCCATCTGTACTTATTTCGATTTACCCCATGGGGTGTAAAAATGTGGGCAAGATGAAATGCTTTAAATGTTAATGAAAATTCATTTATGACTGTGTATTTTCTATAGCATCAAAAAAGAAATAAACAAATCTGTGGGGCACGCTTGGAAGTTCGATTGAACAGTCAGAGGATGCGTTTTGTTTTAAGAATAATCACAATGATTATTCACTTCCTCAAATAGTTACTGCTGACCAATTCCACGCCAAATCGGTCAGTCACCAAACTTGACTATCTTCGATCTGGATGATACTTGGCACATATTTTCAGTATGATAGACCAAGTATTTTCCGCAGGAGAGGAGACCCTTTTGACTCAAGGGTAATTTTTGAAAAGGGCCTGTGTGTTTTTGCACACATACTTAAAAAAAAAATGTAGTTCGAAAACAGTTGGTTGTAGAAAAAAATTTACTAAGAAGGAGTTGTAGGAAACTAATAAGGCTATATAAAAAACATAAACACGGATTTTTTTTTCGTTTTTTTTTTTACAAAAAAAAAAATTAAAAATAAACCTCAAAATTCAAATAACAAAAAAAACATATGTTTGATTTTTTTTTAAATCGTCAGAATCCTTATTTGATCGGCAGCTTTCAATTTTAGTTGCTCCAGGTCATCTTTTTCCGCTTGAAAACCGAAGATGCGTTTCTTAATGCCATTGGTAATGTCCATATACTTTCTCCGGGGATAGTTAACATTCTGGAATTTTTTTGTCGATACGTTGAATAGCTCAATATTATGCGTCCTGGAAAATTGTTGCTCTCCACTATCCTGAGATGATGCTGTTGTTATTGACGTAGTTGATGGTATTTCTTCGAGGCCATGTCGAGATGTAGATGGCTGCGGCTCCGCGATGTCCATGACTGACGGTTGCACTTCTAGTTCCAGATTTTCAGCACATGGTTCGATTCTATTTAAATTCAAGCGACACGTATCACAGATTTATAGAGATGTATCCAAATTAAATTTCCACTCTAGGAACTTATGTTTTTCAATCAAATTTTCGAATAATTTACGAAGCTTTGACGAACACCGTTTATTAGGAAACGGCTTGCAACACTGGACCTTCTTGAATTCCATATTCAAATTATACTTGTTCAATCAAAAAGATTTTTTTAGTGATGTTTGTTTTCAAAAGGATGGTCATGCTTATATACAAACGTAGGTACCATTTGGATATTCAGGTATAAATATTGTTTTGGTATTGAAGCTACTCTAACAGAGAAGCCCCTCCCCATGGACATGGAGGTTGACGGTACTGAAGCAAAGGGTTATGTTTAATTTCTTTATATTTGCAACGATGATGATTTCCCATAGTGACACATATCACCTTCTTAATGCTTCAGTATACTGCCGCTCTTCGCATATCGGTCCCATAGCAGTTTTTGTCAAAACTGAGTTTTACAATGCAAATGGTAGCTGATCACCCATATTTCCTTAATACTGGATGAACTCAACAACTTTGTTCTGAAAAAGTTTGGAAAGACAGCCAAATTGGTTGTCTCATCACATAAGAAGCAATGGTACGAATCAAGCTTAAAATGCGATTTTCTCGGCTTGCTGATTTTTGCCATGGGACCGACATGCGAAGAACGGCAGTATACCTCAAACGATTAATTCTTGGTTGTTAATAGAACTTCCTTGATGAAATCGGCAGCTTCATGCAGACTGAGCAATTCTGATTATAGTATCAGATTTGTTCTGTATACAGAGGAACTGGGAGGGCTTATTAGAAACTTCTCACCAATAAAGTAATGACGTTCTAGTAAATTTTGCATATTATTTTATTAATATTTTATTTTATTTAAGCATATTATTTTTGTTACAGTCAATTAGCATTAGCATACAATACAAGAGATTTAATATTACTTGCTCGGTTTTGCGTAAAATAATCAATATGTATTTTGCTTGTAATTACCTTTGAATTTTTTTTTTGTGATTTCAAAATTTTCCTAGTTTGGTTAGAAGTTTCGAAGCTAACACATGTCCACAGGCCTAATAGAAAGATAGACAGACAAAGCGTATCATGAAGAATAGTTGCATGCAGGGTTGCTTCCACTCACTTTCTATAGATGAGTGATTTTCGGAGTTTTGAATTCGTTAGATGTTGTAATGCAGGTTTGTGTTGTTGGATGCGGGAGGAGATTGGAGGGCGGGTGTTTGACGCATAGAGCCTGTCAATTTCGCTTTCAGAGTGTCGCAGTCAGCGGTTTTATGATTCGTGAGCGCTCGCGATTCGTAGAATCGTTGATTGTGACTGCCAGTGGATTTGGCGGGTTTTGTGTGTCGGACGCTTGCTTTTTGGCCTTTTCTTGTGTCTAACATGTGCAGAGTATCATTATAGCGTCTAATGGTTTTGAGATTCCTGGTTGCGTGAAATATACTTGTGAGAATATCTTTTTGAGATTTTAATAGTCACGTTTTGTTTGTAGTTTATATGTTATTTCTTTCATGTAATTATCGTAAATAATAGTTATTCAATAATAGATAATTCATCCATATATTCAATAATAAATTTACGAATGACTATAATTTGGATACCTAACAATTGGACAGAATCACTAGCAAGAATAGGTTGTGTTCGCCTTCGAAAATATCGATTCGTTTTTTCAGGGTTGTAGTTTTGGTTTTCATCAGTGGCCCGGCTCTGATTGTGAACGATTTAGGTAGTATTTTTAGGTAACTATTTAGCTTTTAGCACAACTTTGCTACTGCGAATCCACAAAAGACATTAAATTGGAGGCGGATTCTGGTATGGAATTACAGGCTGCTATTCTGAGCAACTTATCTTCATAAAATTAAAAATTACATTTAGGTATTAATTAGCAAATATGAATAGTAGTTAACTTTAACATAATTTTGATAAAACAATCATTTCATCCAGTTCACTTTAAAACAAACAAGTATGAAATGAGATTGCTTAGCATAAAGATAAAAGTAATAAGCGCAATATTAAACGACATTAAATTTGAATCTGATACGGTAGGCCATATAACAGAGTCGATAGCCATTGCAAATCAACCATCTCTACCTGCTTATTTTCCTAACTTTCACTATTATTGCTGTTACTCTGACTATCCCCTATGTTCAACAGCTTTCCTTACTATCCGGTATCGTAAACAGGATTCATTTGACCCCTGTGGTTATTATTCTGTGATGCCAAATCTATACCTCTACCCTGGTGCAGTATGGACAGCGATTTTTCGCTGGTGACTTGGCCCTATGACCCCCTTCTGTGCTTGAAAATGAAAATGAAATGAAAATGAAGCTACTCTAACAGAGAAGCTCTTTTGGAATGCCATGGAAGACATTATAATGTACCTAAAATAATAAGATGGATAGGTACATCAATATTACCAACTTAAATAGGATGAAACTACGCTTGATAATGAAAATAAGTGCAACTTAACTTGTGTTGGTTTCTTTATTTAAAATAATAGTGTTTTCATTTCCCCTGTAAATTCTAAACGGGTTGTCTGATCGTTCAATCGTGAAAAGACAAATTGAAGGTAAATATATGTGTATCTTGCGAAACTTATCAATGCTGATGGAGAATCACGATTAACTTATGAAAATGGCTTATTTTCTACAAAAAATTGATTTTGATTAAAGTAAATTTGAAATATCTCGAAAACGGTTATATTTAGGAAGTTTATCGATACGTGCACTATCGTTTGAAATGATTTTAATAATCATATACTAATATCAAACTGAACATTTTGCCGTAAATAATGAAAGTTTCAAAAATGCCTTAAAAGTTGCTCTTGGAAAAACTTTTTTATTAAAAGTTTGTCCATCCTGGAATTGTTTTCAAAACTTCTACTTTTTATTCAAGTTTTTATTTAAAAAATATGAAAAAAACAAAAATACGTTTTTTGGTTATTGGAATTTTGAGGTTTATTTTTATTTTTTTTTTGTAAAAAAGCAAAAAAAAATTACTCCGTGCATATTTTTTTTATAAAGCCTTATTAGTTTCCTACAACTCCTTCTTAGTAATTTTTTTTCTACAACCAACTGGTTTCAAACTACATTTTTTTTAAGTGTGTGTGCAAAAACACATAGGCCCTTTTCAAAAATTACCCTTGAGTCAAAAGGGTCTCCTCTCCTGCAGAAAATACTTGGTCTATCATACTGAAAATATGGGCAAAGTATCATCCAAATCGAAGATGGTCGAGCACGATTTCAGGTTTTTTCAGCTCATTCTGGATGGAATCCCTTTCCATTTCAACTTATCCCGCATTTCTACTTTCCCCGATGTACCTTATTTAGTATTTCTTTTATACTTATAATAAGTTTCAAACAAAAAGAGTAATGATTGACTGATATGATAACAAAAATGGGTTTAATGCTTTATATGAACCTAAGGCAATATGACGTTAACTTTTTATTATTTTTTGGCATATTAGGTATATTAATAAACGTTTTTTTTTTAATAACTTTTTGAAGTCCATTTGCTTGAATACAGTTTGCACTATTTCCACCTTTCCTTAATCTTAATTAATCAATTGCGTGAATCTCTGAGAACGGTCACATATGTCAACGTTAATCAAAATCGTCAGATATAGATCAACACAACACTGAAATAACATACCGTCGTATATTTCCACTTGCATCAATACAATGACATGATCTAATGATATTTTCTTTTTCTTTTTGCAATCAACTCCATCCCATTCCAGAATTTCGATGGAAACCGCAGGACTACCGATTCCCGGCTATCACTACATAGCCCCCAATCACATCGTGAAAGCACCCATCCATTAAGCCAGAATCGACTACCAACCCCGAATTGCCAGTTGTTGCTAATAGCTAAATTAAAACTCAGTTAGCGAAATGAAGACCTTCCATCTCTCCGCGATCTTTCAGCAGGCGGCCGAACCTTCATCATCATAGATTTAAAGAAGAAGAAAGAAGAAGAAGATCTCGTTTAGAACAACAATTAAAATAAACAACAGTAGCAGCAGCAGCAGCAGCAGCAGCAGCGAATGACGATTTTCGGGATGGAGCAGGTTTTCCATCCAAATATTATGTTCCACAACGGTTCGGTTGATGCCCGCGCTTCCGATTAGGTGGTGGGGAGGGATGAAGAGAGAGACAGACGGATATTTAGCAATTATTACACTCTATTGTTAAATAGACAAACATCAGCATGTGGAACAAAAAAAAAACGTAAATACTAGTACCAGCGAGGACTGCATAGACTGCTTGTGTGCGACAGGGTTTTTTTTAATTCAGTTCGTTTCTCTCTCTATATATATTTGCTTGTGCATGACAACGGGAAGAACAGCAAACAAATAATGCAATCCATTTATAGTTTTTTTTAATTCATTTAGTTTTAAACTGCGGAATATGTAGGTTTTATCGCTAGATTTTAATGTGTTTGTTGAAATGTTTTTACGTACTATTTTTTAAATGGAACATTATGACAAAGGTGAATTCTGAAAAATAATGAATAGAATCATGCAATCATTATTAATACCAATAAAAATATGGTATTCAATCGTAAGAACAATAGTAAATCAGTAAATGCGAACAGTGCACCATGCAATAGCGATTACATGAACTTGCGTGTTGGTTCTATAATTACATTCACTTCCAATTCATATCGGTAAAATTGAAAACTTGTCAGCACAGTTGCCCGGTTGATGAATTTGAAAACAGACAAAAGAACCAACTACAATCGAAGGCCATAGAAACACAGTACATAAAAACATCGCAAATATACTGATGCCAAAACAGAACGTAAAACCACTGACTTAATGTACGCCCGGAGAGAGACTCAACAGTCAGTACAATGGATTCGAAAAGAGGCATAATCGTCAAAGAGCTTAACATTCAATTAAAAATTGAATACATATTGCGCGTTTTGCACCAAAGTAAAGGATTTTTCATCGATCAGGCCAGAAACATATAAATTGCTACTGTAACATCTTACAATAAAATATCATATCAATCAAAGTATAGTGGTGAAAGGACTTTGCAAATTATAAATTTTATTTTTTTCTGTCCTGAGCGAATCAAAGTTTGAGGGTTTATTTTTAGCCCAGCAGTTTACTTTGGTTCAAAATGCGCAATATTATTTGCCGTTAAAAATCTGATAAGAGCAGTCGATAGCAAGGGAAGCAGTGGGAGAACAAAAGGAAATATGATAGACGCTTTAATATCGGGGACTTTATTGTTATTTTAAATATTTCAATTCGCTGCGCTGCTCTGGCTTTGGCAATTATTGCTTTTTATCACCGCCGGCCGCAGATTTATTGATTTGTGTTTACTTTTTTACTACATACTACCGTAAGAGTATTTCGGTTACGAGCTTTAAGTGCATCGACGACAACATCGCACGACGATGAGGGATTCGCATCCGTGCATGTAGGAATGTTGCAATTTCAGTTGCTTTCGGAAAGCAGCTAGCAGTAGTGATTTCGAATTTAAAATTATGTTTAGCAAATTTATAGGAAGCGATCGAACCAAGGTTTGGTTCTAAATCAAAATTATGTTTAGGTTTTTAGGTTGCATGCTTTGAGCTCGGATTGATAGATCGTAGTAGGGCTAGTGTTGTAGTTGTTCAAAATTGTACAGGAAAAGCAACGCCACTTTGGATCAGTGCAAGTATTTCACACTAGAAGTATACGATTAAACCAGCGGAAAGTAATAATAATAGTGAAGAACAAATCAGTGAACACACTCAAACATATTTATATCGTACATATCGGTTTTTTGAGAAGGAGAAATGGAAGCGAAATATCACCGAATGCTCTCCTAGGGTAGAAAGTTTAGTTTGAAGTGATCGGTTAGTTTTTGATCGATGGGTTAGACGTGTTTATGGGATGGTTATCCTTATATGATATGAACATATCTTTTATTTCTTGAAAACAAAACAAACAAAACTAGAAGGAAGATATTTTACGCTAATAGGCAACTACAACAGCAAGGGCATTGATGAAAAAAGAGAGAAGAAAGAAAAGAAAACAGGACGACGACGAAATCCGTAGCATGCTTGGATTTTGAGTATCGTTTGAGAGTGAGCGGACTGACTTTCAACTTGTGTGACAGTAGGCTATGAGCTTATTTGGCAGTCATAAATACAAAATAAATAAACCGCAACACGATATATTTCACCAATCACTGAACATCAATTCAACATGAAGTGGTCAATCGAATTTTGAATTTCCATTTTTGTGGCAATAAAGAGGGACGGGATGCATATTATCGTGGAAAATCACAGTTTTGGATGGCTTTATAACAATATAAGGGATGACCTCTGGCAGATTGTTCGGTACACCTACCTAAAAGCATCACAGTAAAAAATATCTGAATATTACTAGTTATGTAAAATTGTAGTACTTTACATGCAAGCATACAAGTTGCAGGAAATGTCTCATAACTTTTCACGATCTTGTATGATATATGTCGCTCTTTTAATGTGCGTCTTATTTAACTAAAAATTACACTACTTTTTCGAACTGTGTAGAAAACAATGATGATGACAATTGAGATGCACAAGGAGAAATCCAATCATTTGTTGGAAGTGAGGCTTGAAACAAGGAAAACATATTCTGGACCACGTGGTGACCAATTATTGTTTTACTTTGCTCAATAAATTAACAATGCAACAGAAGTGCACTCAGCGGTTTTCGAGTGCTGCAAGCTGTTAATATATCGGTTGTTTTTATCGAGTGTTATACGTTTTTAAATAAGCGTAATTTTACACTTGATTGGTTGTTTGAAAATAGCTGGTTAAAACCCACCATAGCTTGTTTATGGCACTGCTGTATACAGATGATCCTTGTCATTTCAGAGAGTCACAATTAGGGAAATCTATGATTCGTGAGCGCTCACTCTGAGTGAACGCTTATCAGTACTCATACTTTTCAACCTCTTCTTGTGACTTAAAAGTACAAACTTTCATTATAGGAGCTGAGGATTTCATAATTCCGAAAAATGTAGTGAAGCGAGTCGAAGCAACCCTGATCAAATGTAAATGTTCCATGGTGTACTGTTCAGCTGGAACCGTACCATCTTCATACAACTATTTCTATGGGACGGCCATTTAGCTCATTTTTGCATGAGGTTGCCTTATGTTTCAGAGCCATTTAAACCAACAATCCGTTCCCTCATCAGCTGTTGCAAGGACCTATCCAGAACAGTTCTAGATTATTGAGGGTGGTAAAACTTCCGGCTAAGAGGCCGAGACCAATCCCAAATCTCGGTCTAAGTGGTAACGAACGGAGATGATACTACTCTCACATAATGGTCTAGGACTTGTGCCTCCTACGAATCTGTAGGAGGCACAAGTCCACAAGGCACAACGCTCAAAGTGATGTGATGCGCAGTTGCCATTAAGTTTCAGAGCATCTTTAGAATTAATTTATTGAGTTTAATAACTGCCTGGAATCAGCACTGTTCTGACCGCACCACCAAGGGCGATAAGTCAAAGGGGCAAATTGAACGAGTTTCTTCTTAGAAATCTTTCCAAGAAATCCATTCCATTGCCATTCATGCATGGGCAAAGTCAGAGAGGGCCAAAGCAAGGTCAAATGCCCACCCCTAATATGTTGAAATGTTGTACTCCAAAATTGCAACATATTTTCTTAGCTGCAGAATTTGAAATCCGAAATCTCCATAGTTTTCGCCATTGAGCCGAAAGGGTTATTAGGCCGAAATTGAAAATGTGCTTAGAACTTATTTGAGAAATCTTGGGCATGGAATAATTGAGATCAATCTGTTTGTTTGTTAAATATTTGACAAATAAATCAAGAGCTTGAGACATGGAATATTATCAAAGCTTTGATCTTGGAAGAATTTTTAACATAATTTATTTGAAAATTGGGATAAATTCAATGGTAGTGTAAATTATGGCTTCAACACCCATTGACTGTTTTCGGTAACCATTATTTAAAAGTTAATTTCACTGTATTTTCTCACCAAAACACTTTGCTGAATGCATTTAAACGATTCCTTAGTCTTTCAACTTCAATATGATTACAATTTTACGACTGAGCAAACCTGCTATGCTAGGTTTTTCTTCAAATGAAATATACGCACCGTAACATAATACCCCGTACGGACTATGGCTTATATCATGTAATATAGGCTGTCTTGCAATGAGCACTCATCCATCTAGTTTTCACTGGAAATCCTATGTATGAGTGCTCATTGCAAGAAAGCCTATATTACATGATATAAGCCATAGTCTGTACGGGGTATAATACCCCGTTCACATTACAGCCTATATCACGTAATATAGGCTGTCTTGCAATGAGCACTCATACATAGGATTTCCAGTGAAAACTAGATATATGAGTGCTCATTGCAAGACAGCGTGATATACGCTGTAATGTGAACGGGGTATAAGGCTGATTTAGAGTTGCCGATAATGGAACAGCTGGTTAGCACGCAGTTCAAATGCAAAGGCTGCCGAAGAAAAAGAGGCTGGCCGACACTCACAAGAAGCTGTTCACACTCACCTGAGAAGTTTGGAGCGGTGTTGAAACGTAATCCGACAATTTTGTCAATTGAAATTGATATCAACATGTAAAGCAGAATGTAAACAAACAAACACGACGTATTCCGGAGCGATTTGAGATTTGGGCGTAATTGCTTTTGTAAACAAAGACGTCAATTGCCAATTTCTCTTGAAATAAAGCTCAATAAACAAACTAAACCACATGATAGAGGAATCATTCCTCTACCTCATAACGTTATTGCTAATTGCTAATAGAAGTGCGGACGTTGCGTAAATTCCCCTACCTATTCTGAAAAAAGTAGCATTATTTCTAAGAAATTCCCAGGAGAAATACAAGGCAAATATTTCGATGAGCATTGTTACAAGAACTTCAGGTGAATTCTGTGCAGAAATCCAATGTAGGTATGAATAGTAAATTATGGGGGTAATTTCGTGCGAATTGTCAGAAGTCCAGGAGGCAATTAAGGGGAAAAGGAACAAAAAACATTTTTCAATGCTACAAAAGCAGTTTTAATGTTCAAACTCGAATTTTTGTTCACTATGCTCCGCTTGGCAAATATAAAACAGTAACATATTTTCGTGAACAGAGTTTCAGCCTTGAATGTAAAAACTACTATTGCATATGTTTGTAAATGCTCTGCGTCCCTTGGACTTTAATGAGAATTTCAAAGGATAATGGGGTTATAAAGGAATTCTGATGAGGGCGTGATCAGAGATTTTATGCATCAGAAAAACTCGGCGGCGCCGACTGGGATTGAACCCAGGCCTTTTGGGGTGAGAGGCAATCACGCTTACCACTACACCACCGGCGCCGCTCAATGCGTAAAGTTCTCCAGGGTTTCTTCTTACAATCCCCACGGATTTCAACACAAGAAAATTCTGACAATTACTTCAAGGAATTTTAACATAAATTACAAGATAATAGTGACGCAAATTCCATGAAATTGTAAATCTAATGATGATTGCAAACAACAACCAAAACCAAAACCAGGGTTGCTACCACTCATTTTTTTTAAATTATGAATTCATTAGATGTTATAATGATAATCAGTACTTGTAAAATACAAGAAGAAGTTGTAAAATATGTGGTTGACACATAACACCTCTAAATATTGCTTTCAGAGCGACTCAATCCGCAATTTTACGATTCGGGCCACTCACTCTGAAAACAAAAATCATCACTTAACAAAAAATATTGTGCATTTAAGGTGATACGATACTATGCCTACAATCACCGGTAGAATGGCCGACTTGCACTGCCACTTAAAATTTTCTATTATCAGGGTGACCAGTGTATCGTATCGGAAGATCGGGAGAAATCCGTGAATTTCGATGACTCATCGGGAAAAAATATACTCCGTCCTCTATTAAAAAAAAAATAGAATTTCGACCTTCTACACATGTCAAGACCCTTGCACTGCACACTTAGAAAAAATCATGTACATGTAGGTGCTCTGAGACTCACATATACGAGCATCAATTTTGACATAAAATTGAGTCACAACAGACACAAAATTCAACTCAATCAAACGTACTTTTGTAACGGACTTTTCTGTCTCGGAGCACTTAATTTTACATGAAATATTTGTTTACGTCTGATCCTTTATGTCAAAGACGATTCAGTCACGTGTAAAGTTAGTTATTTTTAAGTATGTTGTCTAGATTTTCAGGATACAGTCACTTTGAACAAGAGGATTAGAGATAACGCCAAGGTATTTCAGAGAAGATGTCCCAGGAAGTTTTGGGATCAACTCTAAGAGAGTTGGGGCCTCATAGCCTAGTCAGTAAAGGCACGTTATTACCAAGCCGAAGGCGGCGGGTTCGTTTCCCGGTCCGGTCGAGGGAATCATTCGGGTTGGAAATTTTCTCGACTTCCCTGGGCATAGAGTATGATTGCGCTTGCCACACAATATTACAAATTCATGCATTGGTATTGGCATCGAATGCTCTCAATTCATAAGTGTGTAAGTGCATTTAGAACACTAAGTTGAGAGCACGCAATAAGCAACAAGCTTGATATGCGAAAAAGAAGTAAGACTAAGAGAGTTTTGATTAGAACTCCAAGTCAATTGTGTGAGTTCAGAGTATTTTTTAAGTAGCTCTGTGGAAATTCCAAGGCGATTTTGAAGAGGGTTACAAGATCCGTGAAAACACCAACGGAATCGAATTTCAAGTCTAAAATTCCAAACTAAATGTGCAAAGAATTTTATGGAAATTCCGAGGTTTATTTCAAGGGCTTCTAGGAATAAATTTAATCAGAATTGCTTGTGTATCTTCAGAAAAATCAAAGAACTCCTAGATAATTTTAAGTCAATACTGATGTGAATTGCATGGGAATTCTAAGGAGAATTGATGTGAATAAAAAAAATTGAAGAAAGCTTCAGCAAAACCCAAGAAAAAGATTAAAATCTTATTCAAGGACGACTTTCATTTATTTTATGGAGTGTTCTGCCGAGAATCACTGGACAATTATAAATAAATTTTCAAGGTTCTCCCAGAGAGCATTTCAAATTTATTTCAAGCTGACTGCCTACGTGGCGAAGAGAAGATCGGTCGGCTGAATAACAACAAAGCAACTGGTGTAGATCAACTACCAAGTGAGCTATTAAAATACGGTGGTGAAGCACTGGCTAGAGCGCTGCCCTGGGTAATTGCCAAGATTTGGGAGGAGGAGATATTACCGGAGGAGTGGATGGAAGGTGTCGGATGCCCAATCTACAAAAAGGGCGACAAGTTGGATTGCTGCATCTACCGCGCGATCACACTGCTGAGCGCCGCCTACAAGGTACTCTCCCAAATTCTATGCCGCTGCCTGTCACCATTTGCAAGAGAGTTCGTGGGGCCATTTCCAGGTGGGATTCATGGGTGCCCGCGCTACCACGGACCAAATTTTCGCGATTCGGCAGGTTCTGCAGAAATGCCGCGAATACAACGTGCCCACACATCATTTGTTCATCAATTTCAAATCCGCATATGACACAATCGATCGAGATCAGCTATGGCAGATTATGCACGAGTACGGATTTCCGGATAAACTGACGCGATTGGTCAAGGCGACGATGGATCGAGTGATGTGCGTTGTTCGAGTATCGGGACACTCTCGAGTCCCTTTGAATCTCGAAGGGGGTTACGATAAGGTGATGGACTTTCGTGTCTGCTATTCAACATCGCGTTATAAGGTATGATCAGAAGAGCTGGGATAGACACGAGTGGCACGAACTTCAGGAAGTCCATCCAGCTTCTTGGCTTAGCCGTTGACATCGACATCATGGCACGGAACTTTGAAACGATTGCGGAAACGTACATCAGACTGAAGCCTGAAGCTAGGCGGATTGGACTTGCCATCAATGCATCAAAGACAAAATACATGAAAGGAAGAGGTTCTAGGGAAGACAATGTTAGGCTCTCACCCCGAGTTCAGATTGACGGTGACGAAATCGAGGAGGTCAATGAGTTCGTGTATTTGGGCTCACTGGTAACCGCCGAAAATGCAACCAGCAGAGAAATTCGAAGACGCTGATTAGACCGGTGGTCCTCTACGGCCACGAGACCTGGACTATGCTCGTGGAGGAACAACGCGCCCTTGGTGTTTTCGAACGCAAGGTGTGTTGCGTACCATCTACGGTGGAGTGCAGATGGATGACGGAACGTGGAGGAGGCGAATGAACCACGAATTTCACCAGTGAAAATGGTTCTAGAACGCGACCCAACAGGAACAAGAAGAAGAGGCGCGCAGCGGGCAAGGTGGATCGACCAAGTAGAAGGCAACCTGCGGACCCTTCGCAGACTACGAAGCTGGCGAAGTGTGGCCATGGATCGAGTAGAGTGGAGACGACTTCTTTGGA
Source organism: Ochlerotatus camptorhynchus (assembly GCF_037179485.1). Lineage (NCBI taxonomy): Eukaryota > Metazoa > Arthropoda > Insecta > Diptera > Culicidae > Ochlerotatus > Ochlerotatus camptorhynchus. The sequence continues at coordinate 2,065,377 of NW_027040500.1, forward strand.
AAGCAGAGGACAACAAAGCCTTAGCCTGATTGACGACGACGACGCTCACGTGGCGGTCCTTCGCAATGAATTTGTTCCTTTGTCATATTCCTTCGACAACGTTGGTTCACCTAAAATTTTCCCGAAATCGATTCCGGTAGTCACCGCAGGGATCGATCTAAATTAGTTCAATAATGTATCTGGCAGCACTGCAAAAGAACTGTCAACTGTAAACAAATCATGTCGATGAACCATCTTGTCCCGTGACACTTCTTGCCCTACCTTGCCCTAGTAATTTCGAATTTTAAAAGTTTCAAAATTTCAAAGTAGTTCTGAGAAGTCTTCCACGGAGATCGTGCAGGAAATTCCAGAAAAAGGAGATGAGAGTATCAACACGTTTTTTTTTAATTCCATCGCAATTTACTGTACAGTTTTGAGAAAAATTTCAGCAGAATTTTGAGGATGATTCCGAGAAAATTCTGACAACGATCCTGAGAAGAAGAAGTTCTCATCAGTCATCCAAGGGAAACTCTAATAAGAGTTGCAAGGGAACTTGTGGTAAAACATCCAAAAGTTTCCAGACAAGAATTAACAAGATTGCAAACTTTTCTTATTCGAAACATGGCTACTTCTTACTTGAATCAATTAAGAAAGGGGTGTCATTTTCACGGTTTGCCAAGGACGTAGTAAATCCTCACTATGACTCTGCTTGGAATGAACATTAATGAAAATTAGTGAAGTTAAATTATTAATGAGTTGTTTCCGAGCTAATTCAGACCAGTCGATTTGAAAAGTAACGCTTGTTTTTAAAATTTCCGGGCACAGACAAGTCTTCAAGATTCAGGGGCTTTCGAATTTTCCAGATCTCCTGCTTATTTTCAATGAGATCTCATGTTTAGAAAACTAAACAAGATCCAGAACAAATCTTCCAGATTCTGGAATTGGTGCGATACGCCTGGCGTTGAAAAAACATCCCAGACTCGAAGAAATGTTCAAGATCGTAAGCCATGAAAAGTTTACATGACTCTGAGAAAAATAGGAGACTCTTCAAACTTTGACTTTGGGTGATTTTTTTTTTTGAGTATCGGAATTTGGAAAAGGATTTAGATCTCGTACTTAAAAATTGTGAGTCTTCTGAAATTATTTTAAATTCTCGTGAATTAGAGTAATTGTCGGTACTAGACTAGAATAAATATAAAATTACAATGTTGAAAAACTAGTTACCCACTAGATCTAATGACGTTCTGCCTAATGACAACACGACAAAAAATGTGTTGTCTCCTCCGCCCTTGATACGCCTTTCATAACGCTTCATCACGCTGCAGTCCATGCAGGCCCTTTGATGGTGGGGGTGGCCGTGTATTGCTGCTAGCTGACACGAGCTGTGCCGAACGTGCTATTCGCCACTGCGGCTGTCTGCTTAAGCCTGGTACGCAGCTGAAAAGAAACGGAAAAGTAATTTTTTAGGAATATTCCCAAAAGTAAATTTGACAGCTATAGGCAGGTGTCTTTTGCTAAATTTTGAGATCATAGGGGGCTGTCGTCTAATTTTAAAATCAACAATTATCAGTTTTTATGTTGTTAAAATGCATCCAAAACATCATTTTTACAGCAAACTTTAAAATTACCTAACGGAATAATTGATCAGACCATTATTCCGCAAGGAAAGTGAATTTACATTCAGAATGCGATCACGATACTAATGTAATCGGTCTTTTCTTTACCGATTTCTTTTGAACTGCGTACTGGGTCAAGAAATGCTAAGGAAAAGTAATTTCTTAAGCAGTCCGTGACCTATCCCGTAGCACGTAAAAATGTCATTACTTTTCAGCTACGTACCAGGCTTTACGTGGTGGTCATTTGCAATGGCTATTGTTCCTTTGTCGTATTCCTTCGAAACCGATTCCGGTAGTCATCACAGTGATCCACCTAGGCGATACAGTTTTATGTATCTGCTAAATGCAGTCCTGCTTGTCGAATGACTGTGGAGGCGAAACTGACTCGAGTGGCGTAGCCTCCGCAGTCAGAACGTTTAGTTTTTAAAATTTACCCAAGGCCATACGATGAAGATGATGATAGTCTTCTAATGCTGATGACCGTCGAAACGGCATTGCATTTGCACAGCAAATCAGAATTATTTCTTCCCAGCCACTTCTCGCAACTTGAAACCTTTAATAACCCTCGGGACAACCGACAGTTACAAACATACCGTCTACACTGAGAAAAAATTGAACTTTTATATTCATAAGTCTTATTTAACGTTATCAGAAAATCTAATGATAATTGCCGTTGTAAATTCGGAAGTGCTGCCGGTTATATGAGAGAATAATAAGAAGAACGTTCTGTACTTTTTTTTTATCTTTTAAAACACGTCTCCTAACACTCTCAAATGATACTCAACTGAACATTCTTAAGATTTACTATTCTGTTTGGTACAGAAATCCACTGAGACCAGTAATTGATCTTTCAATTGCATAATCAAATGCAGAATTTTCTTACAAACAGGCTGGTTGCTTTGGTAAACAATGCCCCATCTGATAGAGGAATATTCTGGTATCAATCAATAATGTTGATAAGCGCGGGCGAGTTAAGAAAATCAAACTTGAAGTCGTTGTTAAAAAAAAGAAGTCAGGCCACGTTAGTAAAAGAAATCTGCAGGATTATAATTTGATTACCTAACCATACAAACTGTCTGAAACTGAATGCTGTTAAGCAAAGTGAAATAATAAATTAACGGAAGGGAACCTACAAATGCAACTCGTAAAGTGCCAAAGTCTGTTGTTGGAAATCCTCAACACAGAACACACCGTAAGAGAATGTACTTAGTTGCAGAATCAACCATCAGAAGAAGAAAAAAAAACAGAAATCTAAAAAGCCAGAAATCTAGGTAAAGAGTAGTGAGTAGCATCACAAATAAGTATCCGATTATTTTCCCCCCTAGTTGCACCGTGCACGCGTCATCATCTAGTGAGAGCAATTTACGCAAGCCAAGTAGTATCAAAAGCGCGTTGGAAATAAGCTGAAACAGAAGCAAAGGAATGTTTTTCGTTCAACAGTGCAGTGCAAGCAAAAATAAGGAAACATACAAATAGATTAGCGTGTTCTGCCAATGAGCCAGGTGTTCGTTTCAGTAGAAAAACAACAAAAGAAGAAAAAAAGAAAAGGTAAATAGCGCGAGGTGAAATTCGAGGAAAGCGTTGAGATCCAAAAGGAAGCGTTACATACATACATATATTTTGTATAAACTTATTTAGGGATTCTAAAAGCATTCGAACGCATTCGAATGAGAATTAAATGATAGAGAATGTCTTTTGTGAAAGCTTATTAGCGCAGTAAAAAAAAACTAAAAAAAAAAATGACAAAATAAACAGGGTGACACAGTGAAAATTTAGCTCTATTGAAGAAAAACTACACAAGGAAAACGAGTAAACAGTGAAGTAGATGCCCGAAGCAAGAAGTGAAGATTGTCTAGTAACTTAGTGAAAAGCTCAAGTAGATCGAATTTATTTAACCCTAAAGACTATCACGTTTTTACTCTTAATCATATCCTATAGAAACCTATCCATACACACACACCTACTACACACAAACACACGCGCGTAATAAGGAAGGATGTGACAAGTAGTTGTTGTCATAGTACTACTATATCACACAATCTTTAGAGTAAACAAAACAACAATACATATTGCAAAACAGGTTGGCTATATAGCGACGACTTTTCTACACACACAATATCATAACCCCCCCTAACATATCAGACTAATCGATGTGAATCCCTTTTTCCCGAATGAAGAAAAAAATTGATCCACTTTTCAAAAAGCAACCCTCAATGATACTTTTGCTTTTCTTAAAAATGAAGAAACATCACGACGAAACATAACCCGTCATTGTCTCGTCGTTGTGGTCGTCATCATCGTCGTACTAGCGGCATGAGGAAGAAAAAAAAAGTGACAGACGAAAACAAAAACAAAACTATCAACAAAAGTCTTCTTACCTGACGAAACTGCTAGAGGGAGACAAAACAGTTCAATTTGGTTTCGAAGGAACAAATAATAGATCGTAAATAAATAAAGAATAAAAAGAGAAAAACATGTTGTACAAAGTAAGCAAGTAGAAGAAAATACGTTAAAAACAAAAAGAAAAAAAAACAGAAAAAACAAACAAAAGCTAGCGAAAATTCCGGTGTTGTAACGCAAGTAGAGTAATGCAATTGGAACAAATGATGCAAACACCCAAACATGCATGCATGACAGTACGTGATTTCATGACACAGATTTCAGTTTTTGAAACAAAGTTGCTGAGGAGATGATGTGTGTAGAAAGCAAAAGCCAAATGAGAGGTAAAAATGCGTTTTAAAAGCAGTGCAGCAGATACTGGAACAATGTAGCATTCGCCCGATCATGGTAGAGTTAAATTTAATTAAATTGCCACACACCCAGTCACTGGCTTCGTCGGCTTGGTGTGCCATTATTGTCGGGTTTTTATTTTTGTCGAGGACCATGGAAATTCAATTGCCGGTAGAAATGTGCAGCGGAATTTGTCTCCCACATCAACGACATCAACGACGATTGGTAGGAAAAGTGACACACGATGGCAGTCAGAGCATGTTTTATCAATTAGTGTGAAATATGTGCAGTTAATGAAATTATGCACATGATAATGTAGAGAGCGAGAGAGAGAGAGAGAGTGCGGGAGAATCTATTTGCGAACATATTTGCCACGACCGGCTGGGGGAACTGGGCGATGGTGGGCAGGGTGTTGTAATTGTTTGTCGCCATTCGATAGGCAGCCAGCTGTCGCTGATTGTTTGTTGTTTGCATAGTTTTCTGTTTAGCAAATAAATTGGATTGACTATCAGAAATCAATTTTTGCACTTTGAGTGACCTTGTGCGCTGCTGGAGTTGGTTAAGTGCTAGTGGGAGTTGTTTTCAAAATGATTTTGTAATTTCGAATCACAAATGCGTATTTCCGTCATTTAAATGCGATTTGCTTATTGGAATATTTTAAAATGATTTCCTGAATGATCAGTGACTAGGCTACACGCGAACCAAGAAAAAAAAAATCATAGAACGTTGGCATGTTATCTTACCATCTTTGCATGACAAATTAAATAGCGTACAAACAAAGCGATTTACAATACTTCGCTTAATAATAGGTTTTATTTTAACTCAATATGGTGGAAAGCAACATATTTATAAAATTATATAATCCATTGAAGTTTTTCAAAAGCCATGATTAAAACGGGTAATTATTTTTTCAGTCCATTGTCAGCACTGTTCGTGTGAACATTCGAAATGAGTGACAAACTCATTTAAAAATTTAATTTAACGGTGTTCTCTGCATTTTCAGAAAAAGTCTTCTTCTGTTTCTACTGTTTCTTCTTTGCATTTCAAGATTATTGCTTATCGCATATTAGCTTATTGCGTACTCTCAACTTAGTGTTCTAGGTGCACTTCCACAGTTATTAATTATGAGCTTTCGATAGAGTCGCCGTGTGTGTAGTGGTAAGTGTGATTGCCTCTCACCCCAAAAGGCCAGAGTTCAATCCCAGTCGGCGCCGCCGGGATTCTCTGAGGCATAAAATCTCTGATCACGCAGGGATGAAAAGCCGTTGGTCTCCGGTCTATGAGTTGATGGGTCGATAGCTAGGGCCCAGGTGTGGGAGCTGCCTCCCTTGCCTGGCGTCGGAAGCATTGATACTCAGTACGGAAAACAAATTAAGAAAAAAAAGAGCTTTCGATGCCTGTACCATTTTTGTTTTAGAATAAATGTGTGGCAAGTACTTACAATCATACTCTATACCCAGGGAAGTCGAAAAATTTTCCAACTCGAAAAATTCTTAAACTTGACCGGGAATCTAACCCAGTTATTTCCTGCATGGTCTTGCTTTGTAGCTGCGCCTCTACTGACTGAGCTAATCGAGGCCCCAAAACATTAAAACTGTCCATAATTTAAAAAAAATATTGACTTTACATTTAATGTTTTATGCCTGAAATTTGAACCAAATGATTGATTGTTTCAGGTGGCCAAATTCGGTAAAAAAAAGCAAAAATTTGAGAAGATAAAAATTTAAATGCATAGATTTGGACAATAACTTAGCTGTGATGTGTTTTGGAATCCAACTATCCTTCAATGTTCCAGAAAAGAGTTCCAATTGAAATCAAATAAATAAATGTTCAATATAGACACAACAATACGACGCTCTAAACATAAACAATGCGGCTTACTTCGATCGATTTTTATTCAAAACTACGGGCCCAAATGTGGGAAGATGCGGAAAGGCTGCGTCATGCTCGATAGTTGGGACCTGTTCAAATATTACGCAACGCAAAACTTTTGTTTTTACGTATGTATGCGGCGATACGTAATATTTAATGGGCACTTGTCACAAATAACATCAACATGGGTAACTGGAGTCGATTTGATTTAAATTAGTTTTCTATCTAACAGGTAGCTTTACTTCTTCTGCGATAGAGATTTTTAACGTTTAATCCTTTATAAGGCACTGGCCACCAACAATCAATATTTTTTCTGCTCACTCGTAATTTGTTTTCAATTTATGTTTTAACTGGTGGAAACTTCTAACATTTGTCAATAATCCTTTTTTTTAGCCACATCAAATGAAATTTTTTAATTTGACAGCAATATTAATGTCAACAAACCTCCAATTTTGATCCATACAAAATTAAACTGTTGTAACTTTATTCACATTTTATTAAAATGTAAGCCAAATAATCACAAATGAGCATAATTTAAGCTCATTTGCCTCCTTGGTTTTTTTTAATGTGTCAGTTTGAAAAAAAAGGTTCTCAAATAAGAAGAGATTTACTAAAATTGCTCATGGCGCAGACCCTATCGATCAAGCCCAAAATATATTGAATATTTGTGGGGGAGGAAACTATTTGTGACAACCAGCTGGTGCCATGAAGTACACTGAACGATGCGTTTTAAAACCCGTGCAGACCATCATTACCGAGCGTGGAAAGCTGGATTGAACAGAATTGCATTACGCATTTATACTACCAAAAAAAAAAACAATTGAGCAGTAATATTTTCACACAGGCAAAAATAAAAATTAAAAAAAAGAATCGGCTTATTTGAAAGCAGTAGCAGCATAAGAACAGTTCAATCACTTCAAATATTGTCTTGTCATAATCAAGTCAACTTATATTGGGTTCCTCGTCATTGCGGGATTGACGGAAATAAAAGAGCCGATGCACTAGCAATACTCGGATCTTCTCATAAATTCATAGGACCAGAGTCCTTTTGTGGCTTATCGGCTGCATCTCTTAGAATGGAGCTAAAAGCGAAGGAATCATCAAAAGTGGAGGAAAACTGGAAGAACACTTCCATTGCCATTATAACAGGTCATTGTCCGAGCCGTTATCACTTGAAGCTGATTGGAAAACTTCAAGATGATGTATGTCGCTTCTGTGGCATAGAAAAGGAAGACTCGGAACATTTGCCATGCCACTGTCCGGCAATTTTTAATAAAAGGCGTAAGTTCTTCGACAAGGGGCTGATAGAACCTTATGACATTTGGAGAACAACTCCCAGTACGGCAGTGCACTTTATTCGAAGTGTAATGCCTTGCTGTGATAATGCTATTAGTCAAACAATGGCCATCACTCCTAATAATAGTGATACGGCGTCTTGATACAGTTCAAAAAATATGTGGAAGACCAATTTCAATAATTTTATCGCCAATCAATCAGCAATATTTCTATGCATCTGATAAATTTAAGATATTATCATTTTTTTTAAATTGCACGAATGAGCAACTGTTGCACCGACTGCATGCGAAAAGCGATTTCCCTACACAGATTTCAAAGTTGAATTCCATGCGGTCTCACAACGAAAGGCTGCCTATAAGCAGCGAGCTGCATCCCACATGAGCATCCATAGAAAGAGGAAGAAGCCGCACCGCTATTGATCGGAATCAGTAGCTCCTCGCAAGTCGCTGTGGGTCATCTATGTCAAGTAAATCATACTAAAGAGTATAAACAGAGAGAATCCCGCTCAAATTCATATTCCTACGCGGATAGAAATCTCCTTATACCTTTTGCCAAATTTATATTGCTGATTATTCATAAAATGTATAAGTCAACTAATAAGCAGACGCCTTGCAAAAAGTAAATGAAGATCATGTGTCAAATGAAATGTATAAGCGGTCACACATACCCTTTATGCATTCTTATATGTATAAGGCTGATGTTTTGGCAAAAATGCATAAGTGAAACACATGAATAAAATAATTGATTTTCGTTTCGTGTACAGAAAACACAAGCTCCTGCTGCAGTTAACAAATAAGATGTATTATATAAGACCACGTAGTCCTACGTCACCATTGCGTACAACTCCATACGGCTGTCCCTTCTAATTTTTTTCACATTCATGTATCAGCGTGAGTAAACCTTGAGCGATCAAGTGTCCTCTAACTGAGTTTTCATGTCGAATTGAACTAAAAATTCAATTCAATGTTTATAATCGATTCTACTTATTCACAGTTTTGAGCTGAGAAAAGTGTAAACGTTTTGCTTGAAAATTCAAAAAGTTATTAAGAATTTTCATGCAGGTTAAAAAAAATATATACGAGTGATAACATAGAACCGCTCTCCAAAAGTGTGTCCAGTCTCCCAAACTGGTTAAAATAATGAACTCGAGCTCTATTTAAATGTTATGATCAGTGCGAAAATATTCCTGTGTACTTATTTTTATCGCAGCACAGCAAAAAATAAATTTCAATATTACTTCCAAGAGGATGCACTTCAATCATTTGGAAAATCTCATGTAATTTTTATGGCCACAAAAATAAACAAATGCAGTAAACAGCGTAATGTCAGTTCATGCACTGCATAAATGATATTTTTTTCCTTTTTGGCAAGTAAAATTACACCATATTTTCGACACGACTGAAGTGCATCCACTTTGATGTGATATTAAAATTAGTTTTGTGCTGTGAGGAGTCTAATTAGGTGCGAAATCTACAATATTTATGATGTGTTACAGTTACTTCCAAAATTGAGCGTACACGCGAGGGGCACGACTCTATCTGCAGGAAAGATTGTGATTTGATGTGGTTAGCTGCGTGCAAGCTGAGTAGATAGACGATTTCTTCAAAACGATGATGCACGGTGCAAGTAGATGCGAGAAATGAAACAAGATTTTTCGTATCTTGATTTGCTGGTGTGAGATTTTTCGAGCATCTAGAATTGAGATTTAGATGTGACACCTTCCTCGTGTACACGTTAGTTTTTTTTCGATAAAAATTTAAAATATTTAAGTTCAACAAAATTTTTATATGTAGGGATTATTTGATCTTTATGATAAGTGAACGAAAAGAACAAATGGTGATCCTTAAAATTTACCTAAAATCAAAATCATAAAATAAAAATTGAGCGTACAGCAATTTAGTTCTTACTAGAAGTCATATAATCTTCATGAATGATCAATCACGTACTGGACATAGTACTTGGTGCGTTCTTCTTTGCCAACAATCACTGATCCACTCTTTCGCTTAGCTGGTGAACCGAATTTTTAGCGATGAAAGCGCCTCTGTGGCCAAAAAAGCTACCAATTTATTTGTTTATCTTCACGAGAGGTAAATCAAATGTTTAAATATATGTATTTCAGCATATTATTTCATTTGATAGCAACAGTGACACGTCAGACAGTAATTTACAAAATGAAATTAATGTTCAATAATTTGACTTTAATTTTAGTAATGAATTGGATGATTAAGGGGAAGTTTACCGCTCAAAAAAAATCTGGAACATTTTTAATTTTCTAAAAATATTGGAAATAATATCAAAAATCCAAGAAAATCAGTTTCTTCATAAGATTCCTGAAAAAAAATTGGACTCTCAGCAAAACCGAAAAGCCGACGTTTTGTGGTTTTTTTAAGTCCAACTTTATGCCATGAAGATTTACAAAAAAAATTAATCTCTTAGATTTTTGATATTTTTTTCAATTTTTTTTTTGAAAAATCGAAACGTAATATTTTTTTCGGAACGGTGAACTTTCCTTTAATGCTGGGCTTTTTTAACGCTAGATGGTGCGTGAAATAATATTTTTCGGGTCACCATTGCAATGTATCGGAAATGTATGAATGGAGCATATTGTAAATATGATATATTTGATTATGTTCAACTATAAGCCATACCTGAAATGCTCGGGCTCCGACTTCCCGCATGGATTTTCCTTTGCAGTACAAACTGACGATTAGTTTTCGGGTGGCAAGATCGGTTTACTTCTTTTTGCCTTCCATTTTGCTTCAAGTCAGTCAAAACTAGAACTTTGGTAATTTCAAAACAAACTGAACCACAGCAGAGTACTATTTGCTAGCGAACTGTCAAAATTAACAGTGGACCAATAAAAAACCGGAAGGCTGTTGAAAATTAACGCTTAATTTTGAGTCGCAGAAACATTTATTATTTTATGATTTAAATTTTAATACAAACTTTATCATAGCCATTTGTTCTTGCCTTATACTAGAGTCGGTGTATTAGTTTATTAGTTTCCATTTGATTGCCGTAGCTAGCAGAACCAAAAAAGAAAATCATGTCACCAAAAACCAAGCTCAAGACGGATCTCATCACCGGTATTGCGAAGAAGAATTTGCCCAGAAACCGTTTGCCGTCGGAGTTGGCCGTCATCAGGTACTTTCGATTTAAGCATGAAACTCAACAACTTTCAATCGGAAAAAAGCATTCAAGTTGTGGCTACCGAAGCTGCTTGCATATCAATGGTATACTACTTGAGAAGCTTTTCGGAAACTCAACCGGAACTTTGTTTGTCATCTGCTGGCTCCAGAATTCTGCACGGACAGTATCATTTCGTAGCTTTTCATCGATGTGGTTCACGCTTATGTTGAAGAAGCAACTCAACCGCATCCTACACATCTTCAAAGCTGGCAATAGCTCTGGTTTTTCTTCTTGAAGGCCTTACTTTGGCATTGTCATGTCACAACGAGCTTGTTCCGCTTGAGCTGGTGCGAAAGTCCGGCTTGATTCCAAATCTCCACAGCTTCGGTAGCCACAACTTGGATGCTTTATCCAATTGAAAGTTGTTGGGTTTCATGCTTGAATCGAAAGTACCTGATGATGTCCAACTCCGACGACAAACGGTTTCTGGGCAAATTCTTCCTCACAATGCCGGTGATGAGATCCGACTTGAGTTTGGTTTTTGGTGACATGATTTTCTTTTTTGGTTCTGCATGATCCCTCTCCGCCCATATATCCTCCTATTGAATTCTAAAAACTTCGAAACAAATGTTATCAAGTGATTTGCAACAAAGTAGGTGATTTGTATTTATCGATTTCAATGATAGTTTGATTTGCTAGTGGACATACTGCAAGCATACTGAAATTCTGAACTTTTCTTCCCACAGTAAATCACAAACATCTTTTTAACGATTAAAAATGAGGTTAAAGTGTTTTCGGCAAAGTTTTTGCTTATAAAATTTCCCATATATCTACTGCATTTGATTGATAATAGCGCTATGTTTGATACCCACTTTTGATGATTGAATGCAGCAATGTACAACAAAAAACATCATTTTAGAGAATTTGAAAAATTTTAACTAACAAATTGGACACAGAACATGCCGTAGCAATTTTTTCTCTTATAGTTTTGACCCTTGGGAATCTGCGAAAAATATAAAAGGGTGAGATTTCACTGAAATTTAAAGAACTAAAAATATTTATTCGATAATAGCTATGAGAAATGGACTTTTTTCAAAAATCTCGTCGGGGCGTCCTCTAAACAACATTTCCTAAAGTTGCCGCCATACAAAAGTTTGTTGGTAACACCCTTAGCTATCATAACGCCGTTTTCTTCGATTCGCTCTGTGGAAGCTGCCTTGGAGAGACCCATTTCATCTGCCCAGCTATGAAAGTCGTTGCCAGCTGATTGATCTGGAGCCTCTCCGAACTAGAAGAGACACCTCTAGGGCCCTGTTCATTGCGGACTCTTTACAAGGTAGAATTGATTGCAGTGCAATCTTGGGGCAAGTCAACATTAACGTCCAACCCCGTACGTACGTAACAACGTTATGCTGAGATTGCCACTTCAGCGCACAAACTATGGCATGAACGGTGCAATAGGTGGGCTGCAACGAGTGTTCAATCGAGTCTCGGGCATCTTCGATTTCCATATGCCTCGACAGCTGCTACGAAGATACTTCTCATCGTTCTTTTCTGGCACAGTTAACCGTGAATGATTGTGTGTTTTATTTATGTATTTTATTCTTAGTTTTTATTTTTTGATTTACCTATATAAGTTACTTAAATCATCATTGGGGCTATACACAGCCTGTTGATGTAGACAAATAAATAAATAAATAAATTTGGAGGGTGAGCCCCCAGATTTCCAGACATAGTGCAACTTTGGGACACCCTAATAATGAGTCACGCCAAGAGAAAAACAGTTGAACTTGCATCACGGATTCCCTTTCTTTTAACTTGGCAACAGAGGACTTCTACATCAACTTCAAATGACTTCTAGTGAGAAAAAATAATAGCGGCTATAGTAAATCATTATATCAGTGATTTTGTCAAATTATCTAATCAAAAAATAGTAGAAATTCTCATTACTGATCAGACTTCCATATCCCATTACAATTGAATGCTCGCTGCATGTTTATTACAATTTCTTCGATTATATTTTGTATTTTATTGCAATACCTTTCGTTGACCTTTCATAGCATCGTAATGTTTGTTTACTTTGCACGATAGGTCGCTGGTTTGACAGTTCGATAGGTAGACTTGGCTTCACTCTTGGCTTGACTCATTATACACCGACTCTACCTTTTACTTATCAGAAAGCTCGAACTATCACTAAATGGAAGGATTTAAAAAAAATCAAGCAATCTTACATTTGACAAAAAATAATCTAAAATTCAGCTTGGAACCAAACGTGTACGCTCAATTTTGGGAGTAACGGTACATAGAACTGTAAGAGAATGGTATATCCCACGTTTGGGTGTAGCGTCGTTTAGTGGAAAGCTTCATCGGGAATCATTTTTTACCTAATAAGGGAGAACAACCCATAATGCACCCCTGGGGTAAAATGTCCACTTTTAGAAAAACAGCGATAACTTTTCCTCAGATTCATTTTCCGGTGAACGGATTGTGTTAGTTTTCAACTGGAGGTTTCACATATAATTCTTGATTATAAAAGCATATATTGACCTACTGATTCCTTTAAAAATAGCATTTTGTCGAAGACTGGCAACTCTTCCATTTTCTCATACGAACGCTATGAGACAGGTAAAATCGCGTCATCTGCCACTCAAAGGTAAATGCTTCGATCGAATTTGATAGCAAAGATGACATCCTCAGAAGCAAGGTTTGTGGATTTGCTCATTTTTCTATGCATTGCTTCCACCTTCACTCAAGCGCAGCGCTATTGTATCTGTCGCTTGGATTCTTGCAAAGTTGCCAGTCTTCTTGATATGATGTCTTTGATTTTGTGCAAAACATGCTACAGTTATCTTCCATTTAATTCCACTTAATTAAATGGAAGATAACCTTTTTTGCTGTTTTATTAAAGCATTCCGCTAACAACCCAATTTCATTACTTCATTATGATGGCTACCAAGCCTTTGGGATTTTCCTTATTAGAGAGTTGAATAGATTTTTCTCCTTTAGCTTACTTAAATCTTTGGTTTTAATTAGTTAGGTAGGTTCCGATTCAACACATTGTAGTTTCATTTATATACCTGTGATCTTGACTTTTATACCTAGGGGATGAGTACTTAAGGGGGTTAGATTTTGATAAGTTCTTTAGTGGGAATGACACTGATGAAGACTGCACATTGTAGTCGAAATACGTATCTGTCATGGATACCAAAATTAATTAAGTGGAATTAAATGGAAGATAACCTTTTTTGCTGTTTTATTAAAGCATTCCGCTAACAACCCAATTTCATTACTTCATGCTACAGTTGTTAAAATCATCGACTGCAAATTAAGCTTTTAAATGGATGTATCGCAAAAAATTTAACGAATTCACTTTTCGTATATTTTTTAGTTGAATCACAGTTTAACACTCTATTGAGACCTTATTTCTGATGTAACATAAAGGAATAATCATTTGAAATACCTCATCCCTTTGCATTATCTACTTGCAGGGGTTATGCGGTGCATTTTACCCCAATGTTGTGGTGCGTTTTGGCCCAATGTTGTGGTGCATATTGCACCATGAATCAGGCATTTTGCCCCACCATCAGTTTGGAACCAATTTATAAAATACCTTAAACATCATGAAAAATCATCGTTTTATAGTTCTAAATCACTCGATCTTTGTAGAAAACATGGAAATGGACTTTCTTCTTGATTTTACCTTCCATACGCCAGCAATTGACGATTTTACTTAAACGGTGCGTTTTGCACCATCCTACCCTAAATACCGGGTCAGTGTAGAAGCTCTGCCAAGTGTTTGCATCAGTACGACTAGAAAAAACTTGACCGAGAATTATGTGCTGTGCTGTGTCATCCATGATCATTCTGAATTGAGTATTTTTCAAGATGATTTTGGGACGACTGCTAGTTAGTAGAAATAGGTACAAATATTTACTCGGTGTACCGGTGAAGCAGTCAGCGCTGATTTTTTCATTATTATCATTGTCAGGGCTCGATACGAATCAACTTAGTCATGAATACACAAAACCAGTATTGGGGTGTCAGCTCTGAGAGGGTTACTGCTATTTGGAATACGCAGAGTCAGTGTTATACAGTCCCAGAAAATGGTTCATCTGGTTTCGTAAAGAAGAATAATCTGTATCATCGGTGAATCTGTATCATCGGAAGGCATGCTATCGCAAATAGATTCCTTGTGGAACAAATGTACTGGAAATTGAGTGAAATTTCGAAAATAAGTTCTGATATCTAGGGGACTTTGTTTACCCCCCTGACGATAATAGGTTAAGCTATTGCCGAAGCCAACATTTCCCCTACGTACTTTCAAAGGTGATACGCATAATAAATATCAAAAACAAAATATAATCCAATAGCAAATTTCTATGAAAAATCAAGTAAAACATTCAGTTCACCTCTCATTACTTAATTCCACGCAACAGCACATGAAGGTTATGTGTCATTTGAACAATGTATGTGGTCATACAAAGAGTTGATATGTGTGCATGAAACCATACGATGAATCCTATTGCAAAAATCTATGAATGGAACACATGGAAATAATCATTGGATTTTTCTCAGTGTGGGCCTTTTTGAAGGCACATTCTAGATTGATTCCTATCTCTCGTCGATTTAAAAATGGATTAACTTCTTTTGCTCTTTACTGAGACCTAAGCGGTGGATTTGTTGTATTGATGGTTGGTTTGTTGGTTATCTTTATTAAGCAGATTTTCAGTCAGACGCTGACTGAATTTGCAGCAAAATCATACGCTATACAACTCACTTCTTCCGACACTATGTTAAACGTACAGAATGAGAGTAAAATCGATTGTCGCTAGTGGGATCTTCCGGTTTTCAACTGCACCGATAATAATGATGCATACAATAATATGATGTATATGGTTTACACTCAATCTGTGTCCTTGTAGTATTTCCAATAAAAGCACCGACAAAATGGCACACCACAGTCGACACGTTCGACACTTTGCTGGATCAGCTTTATCGGCGAATCTAAACGATAACTGCAAGAATTTACTTGAAAAGCAATATTTCTCTCTATCAAAACCGAATACATAACGAAATTCTGCAGCACCACCAACACACAGATGCAGAGGTTAGTCATGTGGAACAATAGAAGCAAATTTGTCAGACAAATCAGCACTGACAAAAAAACACATGAAAACAGAACAACGGCAACACAAAAAGTAGAACAACTGTCAGAGTGTGTCAAAGCATATGTAGTTTTTTTTGTTTATGAATATAGTAGAGAGGGCAATATATGGTGAAGGCAGTTTGTGTTATGTTATCGGAAAGGAGATGAGAAAAATGCTTGAAAATCTCATTAATATAAGAAATTGATATATTCATAAATCTACGGAACAAATAACGTAGAACAAAAAAAAAATGACATAAAAGTTAAGATTAAAAAAAAATCGGAAAAAGGGATCAACAACCAAAGAAATAATCTTTATTATATTAAAGGAAAGAAATACACGTACACATACACAAACAAACAAACAAACAAACAAACGCAAACACTGATACACTGAATACTGAGAGGCGAAAAAATACACGCAGAAGAAGACATGGAAAAACATTGAAACAGTAATTTAACATAATTGAATGTATAATTTTTAGGATTATATATATATATATTAACAAATCTTATATACAGCACTTACAAAACAGACAGAAATACGAGGAAAACGGAGGACAATTTGTAACACTATGTCGTTTGTAAGTTGGAGACATTTCATTGCAGAGCTGAGAAGCATGAGCGATTAGGAAAAATTGAACGTATTACGTTATTACGTTATAAAAGAAAACTGAAACGGTAGAACAATGGGAAGAAAAACAGAAAGTTTTCGTTTTTTAAACATAAGCAATGCAAAGTAAAGAAGAAAACAAAAAACTTTTTTTTAGTAGTTAGGGAAGTGAGTTAAGGGATTTCTTTTAATGTTTTTAGTCGTATGGTTTTTGACTTGGTAGAAACTGTTTTCATTTTTGTTTTGTTGTCGCCTAGATTGTATGTCTTCTTTTTGTTTTGCTTAGGTTGAACAATAATCATATGGGAAAGGCAGAAACACTCTCCCGTTCGGCTTTTTCCAGCGACATGGGAGGGGGAAACGGGAAGAATGTAGGAAGTGCTAAAAGCAAGTTTAAACTGCTGAAAGAGAATATAATTAAGCGAGTAGACAGAAAGACATGTGATGAATTTTTCTTACAAAAAAGTCATTCATTTCGTTTTTCGCTAGAACGCATAAAGGGCTGTGATTTTAGTGGTAGAAAATTTGTTGTTTAAAAATGGAGTAAATTTTGTTTACTGACTCGAGATATAGAAGAAAAATATGAAGCAAAACGTGGAACAACTAACGCTAAAAACAAAAGAGATGAAATATTAAGAAATTATTTTTAAAAAAGGAATAAAAGACAAAAACGGACCCGGCCTGACTTCGGTCGAACAGAGCGGGCCAAGGCTAGCGGGTCTCGTTTAGAACTAAGGTGCTCTTATGACTAAAAAACTGAACTACTTAAAAGTGCAAAATATTTCTTCACCAAGAGTAAAAAAAAGCAACCACACAAAACACTTCTTCTGCAGCGTGTTACAGTTAAAAGGTAAACAAATTCCACAATCAAATATCCAGGCCACCACACACACTGTCCGAGAGAACTGTCAAAACTTGAATTGGGAAAAAGCCACCGCCGTCGCCGCCGCCGCCGCCACCACCAACGCCGCCAATGCCGTCAAAGCCACCAAGTATGCCATGCCAAGCATTACGAAAACTCACCTTTTGGATCAAAATGGCAATCAAAGAGTCAAAAAACATTGTTTGTTAACACACATCTAAACCACGTCCCTTTATGTGTATTTTTCAAATGCTTTCACTATTTTTCGGTTCATTGCTTTTAGGTTTTTGTTATTTGCTGAAATCAAATGTCAAACGCTTAGACTTTCGTTAGTTCTTGTAGAGGAAAAAAAACAGTTGTGTTCTGTTCTTTATCTTAGACGATTCGATCATTTTTCTCTAACCTAGCGTTCGAATATATAGTGAATGAAGCTATTTATAAAAAAAAACATACTTGCTCTTGTAACCAGAAAATGTTTCAATTAATCTGAAGCAAACAGCTAAATAAAATGTAAACAATAATTTAGAGGTCTTCCCAGTTTCTGACCCCTTTGGAAAATTTCCGGTTTGTCAGCGCCGCCGAACTTAAGCCAAATTTTCTCGAATGATAAGTAAACAACTTGTAATGTTTATAGTTTGTTACACTTACACATTCACACATTTACACTGAACACAAATACACCTTGTATAACCACATCGTAAACAAAGAAAGTATGCAAAACTGTAGACATGGTATCTATTGTTTATTGTCCCAAAGCCCATTCAAAAACAACAAACGGAAGCTTTCTAGCCAGTAAACCCGGTTATAGTTTAACGTAGCCCTAAAAAAAACAAATCATGCACGATCTATTTCCCTTCCTTTAAGCAAAAAAAAAGGAAAATGATGCAAATAAATATAAACAAAAGGAATGATATCAACAAAAAATAAATAAAACTGTGTGCCAAATTTAAGTGAAATGATAAGAAAAGTATAATCATCTCTTAGAAATGCTTACTGTTTAATGAAGCAAAAGCAAAGCATGAAAAACAAAACAGAAAAAAATTAAGTCTAGTTTGTTAATGTTTAGTGAAACGTGAGATTGAAGTTAGTTCTTTTTATATTGAATAAAACAATTATTATTAACTAGTAGTAAAAGAAATGGAATGCAAAACAAAGCAAACATCCAAAACGGAAACAGGAAGAAAAAAAAGGCATCCTGCTGTATCGAAGAATGTTTAACGGAAGTAATTATTGCTCATATTTTTTTTGTAAGAAATCGAACTTATTTATAATCAAAGTAGATGTCACACAGGATTTCTTTAACACAAAACACCCACACTCATGCGTATTCTAGGCATTCACCCTGTTTACTCTCAGACAGCAACACACACACACACACAAACACTCACACTCACATGCGTACTCACTCGTAAATTTAGAGGCAAAATTGCATACAAAAAAGTAACTTAGTTGAAGTCGTATTAGCGAATAAAAAAAATGGCTAAATTGTAAATGAAAAAAAAAGCAAACAAAAAGTGGTTCATAGTTTTACGCAATTGAGACTGATTTGATTTCGAAATTATCGTAATATTATGCTTAAGTTGTAAGCCGGTTAATCGTTCAATTTTAAATTGACGGAAATCATTCGTACTAAATAAATATAATTTCTTTCTGTTTTCTGTTGTGATTTTTTTTTCAAAAATTCTGTTCATTCAATCAAACTTTTTCAACATTATTTTTAAACTATGGTAATCAAACTAGTTTAAGTGTCTTATTAATTTAGTAAACATTATATTATATACACATTTCTAAGCAATTTACGGATAGAAAATATAAACTTTTCATTTTTCAAATCACACAAATGCAATTTTTATTTCGTTCTATCTCACCACCATATATTTTCACCACACGTCTCGCCGTTGCGTTGGTGTCTCCGCTAAGCGACTCCTCGAACCACAGTCAGTCGATTTCTTTTTCACCACCATCCTTTGGACTGATCGTTTTGGATTCGCGGAGTTGGATGAAGTGCGCCAGCGCACATTTGGATGACAGCGTGTGTAATTTCCGTTGCCGATGCCCGGGATGACAGCGCATTTGCGTGGTTTTTCGATTATTTCGATATTTGGTATGTTTTTGTTATCTTTTCAATTTTGTTTTCCCAAGTCTCGCTAAAAATTAGCAAGCAACGCATTAGGCCAAACTAGTGGATCACTTCAATTACGATAATAAATAGGGACAATCCACACATTGTTTTTATTCCCCAAAAAGGAGCTGATAAATCTTAGAACAAATGACAAACCATAACGTAATTACCTTTAACATAATGGAAGTAAACTTTTTTGCATAGGAAAGTATAAATGTGTTACAAGTTATTTTTCGCAAGCTAGAAAACTTAACGATAACGAACAAGAAATGGGAGAATCCAGCAATTTGTCCTTTCTTGATATAAGCACAGCAACCTTAACGACGCGATAACCTATTTAATTCAGTGTACCGATAGATGTCACTACATATTGTAATTTTTCAACCACTACACATTCACACTCACACATACACCGTGACACGAAAGCAAAAAGATAAGTTTTTGACAATGTAATGTTTCACCCACAAATTTTCACTACTAGACGAGTAATAATTTGCCACATACGTCTCACCTTGAAAGTGGGTGGCCACACTCACATTCGCAACACTAAATTGATTGATATCTTAAACACAAATGGTTCTTACAGCAAAAGTAAAAACAAATTGTTCAAGTGAGTCGTATTATGGGGAAAATTTACAAGAAAAAAAATGATGAAATATATATTAAACTAAATGAAACAAATGTCATAATTTACAAGAAAAAGCTTTACATTTAATTGTAATTTTTTATATTTATTATACATATACATTAAGTGAGTCAGTAAAACAACACAAGTAAAAAAATTATATAGAAATTATATAAATAATTAAAACTTAGACCTGAAGTAGCTGCTCAGCAGAAGTATTGATTCGATCAGTATTAAAAAAACACACATACACACACACATACACTCACACATACACAAAGAAACGTGGCGTAACAAGCATTAAATTCCAGTATGATAAACATAAATACACTCGTACAGAACAGAATGTATTTAGAGTTGACATCAAAGCAGATATAGTGTTAGAATTGATAGTTTTTATATAGTAAATAAATACAAACAAAAAAGGAAAAAATTATGTCAGAAGGGTACGCAAGTCTGTAAACGATACACATACAGACAAACATACAGACAGGCAAAACGCGTTTACATTATGATGGAACACCGGAACGATCTCTCGAGGCTCATAAAAGTAAGGAAATTAACACAGTTTTGGAAACATTTTGTGACAAAACGTGTTTTCAGTTATTGTTTTTTTTCTAGGGAATACAAAGAATTAAGCTATTTACTAAGCATTTAGCGAAAGATGACCTAGCAGACGGAACAATGAGAAGAACAAAAGCAAGCAACATCAACACAAGAAATAATACAGGAATTTTTCTAAAACAATGCATGCCGATTACTTTCATGTATGTACTTGCCGAGGCAAAGCAAAGCAAACGATGATGATTGTTGCATAAGGTAAACATCAATCCAAAATCGTACACAAAATCCGATACCAGCAAGTCGATTTCTTTGATTGCTCACCACAGACAAAAACCGAGCAAACCAAAACAAATTCACATGTTTTACTCTATGTCTGCAATGAAAAACCAAATTGTTGTTATATTAAAAAAAAAAAACAAAGGTTAAAAGTAATTTTGCACCCATATATTTAAATGCAATTGACGATCCACCAGTTTACATCATCAAATTTTTGATAATCCAAGTTCAGAATCAGTGTTTTTTCTCTCAAAATGCCAGTTATTAATAAATGTCGAATTTACAACACTTTTTAAGATTACCGCCAAAGCCAAACGAATCCAAGAATAATAAAAAAAAATCGTTATATAAATGTGATTCTTCATATCGTAAACAATGCAAAAAATTCCACTTAAAGAAAAACAAAAAACAATACACAGTCACACAAGTGTACACGTAAAATCTTTAACCGAACAACCAAATCCGATACTGAAATTTCCAAGACAACCAAGTTTCGATTTTCTAATTTCTTCTCCGACAAATACTCTCAGCCCTTCCTCCTTGTTAAATGCCAAACCTGCTTTTTAGCATGTGTTTTTCCTCTCAAAATCACCTCTCAACACAAAAGCTACTAGAAACTGCTAAAACGCAACTTCCGGAAGACCCGCCCTGCCTGCATGACGTCGACAGTGACGGCAGGAATAACAACATCTAAAACTGGTCACACCTGCCTGATGGTGTGCAGGGTACTCCTATCAAGAAGAAAGTTTGAATCAGACACAACAAACAATACTAGATTTGTAATGGAATGCAAGGCAATCATAAAAAAATAGAGCTTCTTTTTCTATGAAATTATAAGAATACTTTAAACAAGAGAAATTAAATCAGAACCGGACGATCGAGGAGAATGAGGAACAACCCCGGAAGAAACAGGTTCTATAGCAAACAATACTTACAGGCGGGTGATTGGATTCGGTTTTGAACACACATACACAAAGTACTACACACAAACACATTCTTACATAAAGTAAAAAAAATCAGACGGTCGCAATGCAGCATATAATAAATGGTTATTAATTTCTAAAAACAAGCCAACAACACAGCACGGTCGGTGACGTGGTGACGATGTCATCCGACTTGAAAATCCAAATGGAGAGGAAAACGATTACAGAAAAAAAAAAATAACAAAAAACACACTTTATATGAAGTATATTTATATTTTGTAAACAATGGGTAATTAAATGACAAGAACAAAAACAAATCTAAACGGAAGCAAAACTATTGTGTATTGTTGAATGGACAAGAAAAAAAAATGATATTAGTAATAAAGGAAGGAGAAAAAAAAATGGTATTTATTGCAGTAGCATAGATGACAATGTCCTTTCAGTAGACTTGAATTATAATGGTACTTTCTTTAGCACTTAAATCACTTTTACTGTTGCACGTTCCCCGCAAATGATGCGAACTAGCCACAGATTCACGCAGATGCCCACGAATGATCAAATGCTTGATTTGAAGGGTGAAGGGTGCAGTAAACGCTCACTACGCTTTTGGTTTTGAAAGTTTGGCCAGCGTAGACTTATTTTTATGCTGTCATGTACATTAAGACACCAGAGTGATTAGTGTAACTTTTAATTTTATCACAAAAGTTCAAATAATAAACAAATTAGTTCAATTCCTCAAGAAAATTAAAAAAGTTTAAAATCCCAATTATTGTTAATTAGCGGTGCCGGTGGTGTAATGGTACACAGTTCGAAAAAGTAGTGTAAATTTCTGTTCAATATGATGCACATAAATGGAGCGTCACATATCATATACGTTTACATTATATATCATGTAAAGTTCTGATACATTCCATGCAATATAGCAAATATTGTATACAAAAGCCCATCTTTGTAAACAACATTTGTTAAACGAGAATCAATGTTTACATCACAATCAATATTCAGAACTTTTATCTGTGTAAGTGTGATAATCTCTCACCCCAGCAGGCCTGGGTTCAATCCCAATCGGCGCCGCTGTTATGAGGCATAACAACTCTGATCATGCCTTCCTTCAGAAGGGAAGTATAGCCGTTGATCCCTGGTTCATGAGTTGATGGGTCGATAGGTAGGGTCCAGGTGTGTCGGTAGCATTGGTGCTTAGCACGGAAAGCAAGATCGATGGAAAACAAATCAAGGATAACATATTGTTAATTCTGGAATCAAGCTTATTGGAAAGCATCTAATACAAGATGAAGTATGCTGCTTGTTGAAGTATTTTTTTTAAACTCTTTATTTGTTCCAAATTTAAAATAAATTACATTTCATTTTAACCTAGGTGCTCCAGTTACTACAGTAACTTACAGCCTTAATTGATATGATATATATCTAAGTGTTTTGCATTGATCTTG
The DNA here is from genome assembly GCF_037179485.1 of Ochlerotatus camptorhynchus. Classification (NCBI taxonomy): domain Eukaryota; kingdom Metazoa; phylum Arthropoda; class Insecta; order Diptera; family Culicidae; genus Ochlerotatus; species Ochlerotatus camptorhynchus. Next base: position 2,088,578 of record NW_027040500.1, read on the forward strand.
CCTTGGCAATTCAGAATTAAAACAGATTTTTTAACCTGCATGTTAGTATAACAATTGAAATTTTAAAACTAAAAACTAAAACTAAATCTTATCTAAGTATATTAATAGTTGCAATTGAGGTAATTGCCAAGATTTGGGAGGAGGAGATATTACCGGAGGAGTGGATGGAAGGTGTCGTATGCCCAATCTACAAAAAGGGCGACAAGTTGGATTGCTGCAACTACCGCGCGATCACACTGCTGAGCGCCGCCTACAAGGTACTCTCCCAAATTCCATGCCGCCGCCTGTTACCATTTGCAAGAGAGTACGTGGGGCAATACCAGGCGGGATTCATGGATGCCCGTGCTACCACGGACCAAATTTTCGCGATTCGGCAGGTTCTGCAGAAATGCCGCGAATACAACGTGCCCACACATCATTTGTTCACAGACAAACAGACGTAACACTGCATTGTGTATCTTCGTTCACGCATTTAACGGTTGATTTGAATATTATCAGTTCCGCGAACTACTCGCCGCAGCGCTGGCATCGGGTCACTTTGACGTTTCTATTCATTCTATAGAACTTTTATACGATATTGTTTGCGAGCTAGCGAGCAAGCTTGTTTTCCGCGAGAAGCCCGAGAGATGTCGTTACTGAGGTCCTATGTTTTGAGATACTATGTTTTCAAGAAAAACTTTTTCAAAGAGTTACGTCTGTTTGTCTGTGATTTGTTCATCGATTTCAAATCTGCATACGACACAATCGATCGAGATCAGCTATGGCAGATTATGCACGAGTACGGACTTCCGGATAAACTGACGCGATTGGTCAAGGCGACGATGGATCGAGTGATGTGTTCGTTGTTCGAGTATTGGGGACACTCTCGAATCCCTTTGAATCTCGAAGGGGGTTACGGCAGGGTGATGGACTTTCGTGTCTGCTGTTCAACATCGCGTTAGAAGGTGTGATCAGAAGAGCTGGGATAGATACGAGTGGCACGATATTCAGGAAGTCCATCCAGCTCCTTGGCTTCGCCGATGACATTGACATTATGGCAAGGAACTTTGAGATGATGGCGGAAACGTACATCAGACTGAAGGCTGAAGCTAGACGGATTGGACTTGCCATCAACGCATCAAAGACAAAATACATGAAAGGAAGAGGTTCTAGGGAAGACAATGTTAGCTTCCCACCCCGAGTTCAGATTGACGGTGACGAAATCGAGGTGGTCGATGAGTTCGTGTATTCGGGCTCACTGGTGACCGCCGAAAATGATACCAGCAGAGAAATTCAAAGGCGCATTATGGCAGAGAATCGTGCCTACTTTGGACTCCGGAGGACGCTCCGGTCGAATAAAATTCGCCGCCGCACGAAGTTGACTGTCTACAAGGTGCTGATTAGACCGGTGGTCCTTTACGGCCACGAGACCTGGACTATGCTCGTGGAGGACCAACACGCCCTTGGTGTTTTCGAACGGAAGGTGTTGCGTACCATCTACGGTGGAGTGCAGATGCATGACGGAACGTGGAGGAGGCGAATGAACCACGAATTTCACCAGCTGCTGGGAGAACCATCCATCGTCCACATTGCAAAAATTGGGCGACTACGGTGGGCTGGGCACGTCGTAAGAATGCCGCACGACGACCCAGTGAAAATGGTTCTAGAAAGCGACCCAACAGGAACAAGAAGAAGAGGCGCGCAGCGGGCAAGGTGGATCGACCAAGTAGAAGGTGACCTGCGGACCCTTCGCAGACTACGAGGCTGGCGAAGTGTGGCCATGGATCGAGTAGAGAGTGGAGACGACTTCTTCGGACAGCAGAGGACAACAAGGCCTTAGCCTGATTGGTAAGGTAAGTATGAGGATTGCAACGATTTTTGCCTGAAATTATTATTTATTTTGTTGGACATTTGCTCTAAAGTCTCAACATTCGAAATGCAATGTACCTCGGTACACGCAAACCAAAAATCTATTACAATAAATGTTAGTTCCGTTTCCTATCATCCTCTGTTCATGAACATCGCAACGAATGTTAGGAATTGACCATGCAAGCGATGTAATGGTTTTTTGTCTTTTTTTATTTCGTGTTAGCGTGGATATTTCGACTATACCAGTAAGATTGTAGAACGACGCACGTTGTAGAACATTGTAGAACGACGCACACACTTGCCTCGAATGCCTCTATTACAATGAATGTTAGTTCCGTAATGGTTTTTTGTCTTTTTCATTTCGTGCTCTATCTACGCTTTCGACTATACCAGTAAGCTTGTAGAACGACGCACATTGTAGAACATTGTAGAACGACGCACACACTTATCTCGAATCTCTCCAGCAGAAAAAGCATACGAAGTCGAGCATGCGAGAAAATGAGCGCTTCATGTTTGCTTTTAGGCTATCCATATTCAGTAGCATGGAGAGAGCAGTGGAGAAAGCACAGGTCTGATAGTCGCAACGTCCGAGGTTCGAGTCCAGTCGGTAAACTTTTTTCTATTTTTTTTCGACATAATTAATTTCACTCACTAATACACTCCACATTTTTCGGTCTCCAATTTTCTTACATCGGACCGCAGCTAGGTATATCGCATCCTCGGTTCATGCGGTCTCCACTTACATCCTCTGATGATGAATCCCACATAATTGTAAGCGAATCTTACATCCACCGGTTGGGTGTAGTACTGTACCAGGGAGGCAACTTCAAAATCATCTTCAGAACTTTGTTCTGAATCCTTTGAAGTGCTTTTTGTCTGGTAGTGCATCAGCTAGACCATATTGACACAGCGTAAAGCATGGTCGGTCTAAAAACTTTTGACGTAGGACTACGTCTTTAATTTTTATACTGGGGTACACTTTGTGAAAACCGAAAATGGAACATGAAACAAAATTATGAAAGATTTTGAACATTAATAGCTCAGCTGCCCCTGCATCAATTTCAATAATTTTAACAACAATCGATCAGAAATATTTCTGCGCAATGCTTCCAACTGATGATTTCCAACAAGAAACTATTGTAAAAGTGGTAATGTCAAGCATTATCCAAAGTACAAATAAAAAGTGATAATTTGTTCACTGTTTTCATGAAATAAACGTTGTTCCCAAACGCAGTCGTCATAATCAAGTACCACTTGGTTGCACATCATTCTGTTTTAACCTGAAAAGATATAAAACAACGCTGCTGTCTAGCCTCAACTCATTTTCGCTTCGGACGCCGTGGTGAGCAGAGAGCAAAAGCAGCAAAAGCAGTCGTCTGGCTCGCCGTGGCGGTGTCAAACGTGTCTCCGGTCTGATCTACGAGGTGTGCTGAAGGTGTTCTTGGAAAATGAGATCCGTGATGCTGTCACCTATTTTACTGAACACGCCAAGCGTAAGCGGCCATGGATGTGTCGTCTACACTTTGAAGCGACAGACGCACTCTGTACGGTTTCGGAGGTTAAATCATCGCAAACTTTGGCCACCAAGCTTATTACAGTAAAGAGTAGGAATAGAATTTATCTGCCTGTTTGTCCATAAAGGGTGATACGGTCAAAATTTGGTCAATATCAACTTGACGTATTTCTTTCAATTTTGCATTTAAAAAACCTGAACACCCCTCATTTTGAAGGTGTGTGTGTGTAGAATGTTGCTCCTATTTTGATTTTGGAATTCACTCTTCAGTTGTCAAAATGCCGTCCAAGCAAGAAGAGCAGCGTATCAAAATTTTGCTCGCGCATCGCGAAAATCCGAGCTACTCGCACGCAAAGTTGGCAAAATCGCTAAAAGTTGCCAAATCAACCATTACAAATGTAATTAAAGTGTTTGGGGAACGTTTGTCGACAGCCAGGAAGTATGGATCGGGGGGAAATCGAAAACCGGAAGCCGCTGAGACGACAAAGAGAGTTGCCGGTAGTTTCAAGCGAAACCCTAACCTCTCTCTCCGAGATGCCGCAAATAAGCTGGGTGTATCGTCTACAACCGTGCATCGAGCCAAAAAACGAGCCGGACTATCGACTTACAAGAAGGTAGTGACTCCAAATCGCGATGATAAACAAAATACGACGGCCAAAGCGCGATCCCGGAGGCTGTACACGACGATGATGACGAAGTTTGACTGCGTGGTAATGGACGACGAAACCTACGTCAAAGCCGACTACAAGCAGCTTCCGGGACAGGAGTTTTATACGGCAAAAAGAAGGGGAAAGGTAGCAGATGTTTTCAAGCACATGAAACTGTCAAAGTTCGCAAAGAAATATCTGGTTTGGCAAGCCATCTGTACCTGTGGCTTGAAAAGCAGCATTTTCATAGCTTTCGGGACTGTCAACCAAGAAATTTACGTGAAAGAGTGTTTGAATAAACGTCTGCTGCCTTTCCTGAAGAAACACGGTTGTTCCGTACTGTTTTGGCCGGATTTGGCATCTTGCCATTACGGTAAAAAGGCCATGGAGTGGTACGCCGCCAACAACGTGCAGGTGGTTCCCAAGGACAAGAACCCTCCCAACACGCCAGAGCTCCGCCCAATTGAGAAATACTGGGCGGAACCTAAAGAAGACCAAAAAAACTGCTAAGGGCGAGCAGCAGTTCAAGGCAAACTGGCTTTCTGCGGCGAAGAAGGTGGACAAGGCGGCTGTACAAAATCTGATGGCAGGGGTCAAGCGTAAGGCCCGGCAATTCGGATTTGGAAAAGCGGAAGCCTAACTGAATATTTTTCCTGAATTTTATACTAATTGAACTTGAAAAAGAAATTTAATTTGATTTTTTAAATAAACGATTTCACCGATTTACACGCGTTTTCCCTTGACCAAATTTTGACCGTATCACCCTTTATTCAGCACTACACGCCCCCAACGACCGCACAAAATGCTCTTGTAACCAAATTTGAAAGCAGGGGTGAAAATGATTTTTACCGATTCTCTTCATCAACTTTTAATCGCCACAACCGGATATTTTCTACACACAGTTCAATGGAAGAAGCAACAATCTAGTATCTAATTCGAGATTTGTTTTCAGTCGATCTTGTTTTCCGTGCTGAGCACAGTGTTGCCAGATTGTTTTAAAGCTTATCGGTATTAAATGTATTAAAAATCGGTATTTGTTGGTATTTACTATTTAATTAATTTTATATTTTTGCCATTTTGGAAAGCGAAAATTTTAAAGATGGTGACGACTGGGACTTGAGGGGAATTGCTTTGTATAATGGCTCAGTCTTAAAACAGTCTTATTTTTAAAATTATCATTGTCCTCAAGTCGTGATCAAAATTGTGAGAAAGTAGTTTTTTACAATTAATCATCATTAAATGAAACCAAAATATGGAAAATCAGCCACAACAACGACTAAACTATTGACAATAACACAATAGCTTTTGTACAATGATTGGAAAATTCTAGAAAAAAAACTACGGGGAATGTTTGAATTAGCTTCTGAACGAAGCCGAAAAAACATCCAGAGAAAGACGAAAGAAGCTCTTCTGGATGAAGTTCGAGGAAAGTTCTAAGTAAAGTTGGAAAAATATCCGGGAAACTTCCAAGACACGAATTGAGAATCTTGTGGCGAAAATTAAAATAATCTATCGGAAAAAATCGGATGTCACATCTAAAGGAAGCCAGAAAAGTTTCTGAAACCGGAAGTAAATTTTCAGAAGTAGCCATTTTCAGGGAAAGCCAGAAGAAGCTCGGAAAAACCTTCCAATAGAAGTCGAACAAAAAAAAAACCTTTGGCTAATGGTCAAACTTCCAGAAGAAGACGAAATAAATTTCTGGGAGAATTAATTAAACTTCCTGGAGAAGGCGAAAGAAACTTCCTGGAGACGCTGGCAGAAACTTCCTAAGGTAGATTGGAAGAAACATCTGAAGAAAGTTGGAAGGCAGAACACTTACGGAACAGTCGAAAGAAACAAGGACATAAATCCGGAAGAAAGAGATTCCTGGGGATGTTCTAATGGTCCAGAAAATTTTCCTGATATTAACAAAACATCCCTGAAAACTCCGCAATTTTCCAGAAGTTTTCGGAACATTCCTGAAATGCACTTAGGAATATTCCTCGAAATTGCTTAAAAGTTCTTGTAATTTTCCTGAAATTAGGGGCTGTTTAGGAGTTCTCTGGTCATCCTCGAAGTGCTCGGAACTTCCCTGATTATAAAAAGACTACCGGAATATCTCTTATCATCTTTGAAGGTCTCTGGACTATCTTGAAGATTACGAAATCTCTGAACTGGTCTCACAATTTTCTTGAATTTATTGTTTTTTTTTCTTTCCTTTATTTAACGTCGGTCTCTGTTCCGCAATCTAGTGCCAATCACCGACGGACATCGATTGTCATCCATTGACAGCAATCGAATGTGCAGGAAGGCAGCTTCCACACCTGCGTAGGATATCGCACCCATTCAACACACATGGGCCGGGACCAACGGCTTTACTTCCCTTCCGAAGGAAGACGTGACCAGAGATTTTTATGCCTCAGAAAAATTCCACTGACCTCGGCTGGGATTGAACCCAGACCCATCGGGGTGTTAGAAAGCAGTCACGCTTACCACTACACCACCGGCGCCGGCTGTTGAATTTATTGTAACATCAGCATTGAAGTCCTCTGATCTTCCCGATTTTTTTTTTTATTTTTAAAAGTTATCGACACTGCCATTAAAAGCATAGAACTTTCCATAAAATGTTCTCACAACGTTCTAATGTTCATGTACGTTTCCTAAATTTGCATGAGCCCTCCAGGACATTGCTAAAGATTTCGGAAATTGCCTGAGTTTCTCGGAACTCCTTTATAATTTCAGCAATTTAATTAATTAATAGATCTGTTCTGATGTTCTCTGAGCTTCACTTAAGTTCCTGAAAACCATTAAATTTTACTGAAGTTCTTTGGACTTGTGAAGTTTCTAAAATATGTATGATCTTTCCTCAAGTTCACTGGAGTTCGCTGGACTTTTCTAAAATTCCCGGGTTTTAGAATTTTAACAGAAGTAAATGAAACTGTCTTTAATTTATCGAAACTTACACAAAAGTCTGAACTTTTCTGAAGTTTCAGAACTTCTTAAATGTGCCTGCAACTAGTGTGGATTCGCAATAAAAATCTGATATCATCCTTGAAGTTCCGGGAAAGTTGAAAAAAAAACTGGCGGGAAAAGATGAAAGAATCATTCGAGCTGAAGAAGCTTCCAAGGTAAGGTGGAAGAAAATTCCAGGGAAAGTTAGATGAAACATCAGGAAGTTGTTTGTTTAAAAAATATTTCTCGATTGCCTAGGACTTACCGGAAAGAGCCATCGACTATTTCTCGATTGATGGGTGGCCAAAAACGGCGAGGAAATGCAAGCATTAGGCATATTTAGAGATGATTGTTTAGAATTTTGAAGTTGAGGTATTCAAAAAGATACAAGTCTCTCACAAAAAAATATCTCCGAAATTCAAGTGCGGACAGGCAATAATAATTTTGATTTAAAAAAAACGGTTTAAATCGGTATAAAATCTTAAAAATCGGTATTCTGAGGAACCTTATCTGTATATCGGTATCTTGTTTGGAAATCGGTATAAATACCGATAAATCGGTATATCTGGCAACGCTGGCTGAGCACCAATGCTACCGACGCCAGGGAGGCAGCTCCCACATCTGGACTCTACCTATTGATCCATCAATTCATGAACCGGGGACCAACGGCTTTACTTCCCTTCAGAAGGAAGGCGCGATCAGGGATGTTATGCCTCAGAGCATGCCGACTGAGATTGAACCCAGGCCTGCTGGGGTGAGAGGTATCCACTCTTACCACTACACCACCGGCGCCACTAACTTTCCAGGTGTTGACATTGGCAAACTGCGCAAAAGGAAAGGAGCCAGTGTCGCTACTTGATAGCAAATTACTCATGATGGGAGGAGTCTTTGTAGCTTACCGGTGTTGTCATAATCGAGTACCACTTGGTTGCACATCATTCTGCTTTAATCTGAAAAGATATAGAAGAGCACTGCTGTGTAGCCTTAACTCATTTACGCTTCGGACGCCGTGGTAAGCAGGCAGCAGAAATAGCAAAAGCAGTCGTCTGGCTCGCCGTGGCGGTGTCAAACGTGTATCCGGTCTGATCTACGAGAAAACACGAGGTGTGCTGAAGGTGTTCTTGGAAAATGTGATCCGTGATGCTGTCACGTATACTGAACACGCCAAGCGTAAGCGGCAATCGATATCGTCTACGCTTTGAAGCGACAGACGAACTCTGTACAGTTTCAGAGGTTAAGTCATCACCAACTTTGGCAACAAAACGGCCCTTTTCTGGGCCAACAAGCTTATTACAGTAAAAAGTTAGAATAGAATTTATCTGCCAGTTGGTCCATATTCAGAACCACATACCCCCAACGACCACACAAAATGCTTGTAATCTTGTAAACAAACTTGGAAGCAGGGGTGCAAGTGATTTTGATCGATTCTCTTCATCAACTTTCTCTTTAAAAAAATTAAAGGGTTGTGTCCTATACACGACCGCAGTATGACGTAGAACCACGCAAAATTGATGTATGTCATGCATTTTTGACTATTATACTTTATCTTAAATTTTTCATCTATTTCAATGTTTCGGTTATGGTTCACTTTTTTTTCCTTGATTAGTGCTACCGACGCCAGGGAGGCAGCTCCCTCACCTGGAACCTACATATCGATCCATCAACTCATGAACTGGTTTGGCACATATAACTTTTCCGCGTTTCGGTTTCGTGAAACGGGACCCAAGGCTCATTCCTGATTGTGAAAGGTGATCACGCTGCACACCTTTAGCCGCTGACTTGGTCCTGCTTGTTACAGGAACATGTGTCACGCCGTCCGAAGCGGTAATGAGCAGAGACATGACCTGGAAAATCGTTTATTTCATGAAAACAGAGATAAAATTACCATTTGTACATTTTACAAATGTTTTTGTGAAAAATTGAAAAAAATATTTATTTCAGCAAATTTGTAATGTAATATCCTATCGATTGGCGTATTTGGATTTTATTTTTATCTATAAATGACAAAGTTACAAGCGTTCAAAACCTAACACTATTTCACCACACATATTTTTTGATTTGCACCCCAGTATAGTCGACAAAGACGTAGTTCTACGTCAAAAAAAAATACTACAAATTTGGTACACCTACAAATTAAAACCGGAAAGAGTTAAGATAATATATGATCGATCAATTAAAAGAACTAAATTTTCTTCACTTTTGTTCCGTGCCCTAGCGGTTCTACGTCAAGCTCCCGTTCGTGCCGCTTGGCACAGACCCTTCTACTTTTTTTTTTAGGTCATTAGCATAAGACAGTTTGGACGATGAGAGTAGCTCACACAAGTCATAGATGATAAAAATAAGAGGACCTAGAACACTGTCTTGTGGTACGCCAGATAGAGTGTCAAAGGTCCTGGAGCGTACGGAATTCACCACGACGAAAGCATTTCGGTCAAACAGGTACGAGTTGAGTCATTCCGTGATCCAGGTTAGAAATCCTATGTGATTCATTTTGCTAATGATGAGGATGTGCGGTACTGTATCGAAAGCTTTCGCAAAATAGACGTAAACCGAATCCAATTGCTGTTTTGATGCTATATCACGTGATATCGCTGACACATAACACATTAGGTTTGATGTCGTTGAGCGGTGATTCATAAAACCTGTTGCTGATGATCGGGGCAGCAACTTTGCGCAGAGCTGTGTGGATCAGTTTCTCCAACATCTTACTGATAGTGCAAAGTATGGATATACCACGATAGTTGGTGACACATTTTTTATTTCCAGACTTATGGATCAGTACTATGGATGCCGTTTCCCATGCATTTGAGAACGTTCTGTCTTGGAGCGAGCGGCTGAAAATAGCAGCGATGGGCGACGCAAGCGTAGCGGCACAGTTTTTCAGCAACACAGGAGGCAGGTTGTCCGATCCGGGTCCTTTCGTTGAATCGAGATCTTTGAGGGCTTTCTGAGCTTCGCCTGGAGAAAACTGTATGCATGGTAGATTAATGTTATGAGAAGGAATCTGCTCGAAGCCTGCTTTTCGTTGAACGGGTGATGTAGGGTTTGCAAAAATAGTGTTACTTTTCTCCATTTATATTATAGGGTAGAGAACTAGTTCGGCCTAAGCGCCCATTTTGAGCCTATCAAGCAGAAAACATCAAATAAATTCATGAATCTCCTGCCTAGTTTCATTCTACCTTTTCATAGATCCCTATCTCTATCGTGTGTGTGCTTAGCTTGGTGTGGTTTTCACTGAATCTCAATCACGTGTATTTATTCGCTGCTTTGCAACGGATCAATTTTGGCGCAAAATCGATTTAGGGTAAGTACGGTTTATGGTCACGTTCAAAAGTCACATGCGCATGAACACTCACAACATTTAGTACATGTACTCTCGACCTTTTTATGATGCTGGACGCCACTCGTTCGAAGGATGTACGGACGGGGTGGCGGTGAACTCTGTTACTTCTGCGTTGTTTGATGGCGAAGACCGCCGGCTGTTTACATGCTTGCTACGCGCATCGTACGGATGAACCGGTGCCTCTTATTTACCAACTCATGGTCTTGCACGACGCGGTACGAGTGTCGGTATCCCTTTGGTCGTCACCAACGGGGGAAAAACGTGTTGCAAATCGCTGAGCTGTTCATTTGCCGATCGCCTTGCCTAGGGCGTGCCGGTCCCTCTTCCGGCGTACTCCTGTAACTTCGAAGCTGACGCTGGGGTCAGAAATGGCTCGGTGTGGTGTGCTGGGCGTGTATCGGCCACTGCCGCAAACCTGCATTCGAAAAACAATCGGTGCACCACGCACGTGTAAGTACGGATTTACACCAAGCAAATTGCATGCACAACTTGACCTGATTATTCACACCACCTGAGCAAATATCACACACTTCTTACTTATACGCTACGAAAAACTTAATGAACCAAAATACCGCAATCCAACAAACTTGCCTCAGTGACGCCCAATTGAAGATTTTTTTGGAAATATGAATTCGTTGGTGAACAAAAACAATAGGAGGGTCAAGAATTGAAATCAGCTGATAAACCGAATCAAAAGTTGCATTTGCAAAATCGATTTAAATGCTGTCTAACGCTCATTTTCTCACATCATGACAAAGCTACGTCAAACAGTTGATAACGGACCTTATTCAAATGTTCATTGATTTTTTTGACGTAGGATTACGTTTTTAGGCAACATATTGGGAGTGCACTTTCAAAAAATCAAAATCGACCACGTTACGAAAAGTTGTCAGGTTTTAGCTACTTATAACTCTGTCAATAGCGGATGGATTTTTATTCTAAACAAGCCAATAGATAGTACATTTTTCTACGAATCTATTAGAATTTAGACTTTATCAATTTTCAAAAAGTCACTATTAAAAATGCAACTGCTGCTATGATAGTTAAAATTATCACTGATTGCCTGCAAAAAGCGCTTTCCCTAACACAGATTTCAAAATCAAATTCCATCCGGTATCGCCGAACGGTGTTTATTCAATCACCGCGTGTGGTGAGTGGTGGTGTCCGATCGTCATCATCCACAGCAGCAGCAGTGATTCCGACGCGTGGCGTTGTACATTTTTTTCCAGTACACAACGAAAGGCTCCCCGCAAGCAGCTAGCTATCAAGGCTGCTCTCAATTGCAGTCGATTCATCGAAGAAGGAAGAAAAAGCCGCACCACTACTGCTCGGATTCAGTTGCTCGTCGTGAGCTGCTGTGGATCATCTATTCCAAGCACGTCACCCTCGTTCTAAGCAACATACAGCTCGCCAGCCTCATCCGCGTTGAAGACCCTAATAGCTCAGCATTACGCAACCATCAAGACAAAACTGTTGTTTTCAGGACCACCATAAATTATTGTCGTTTAGGAGTTAATTTTCATTGAACATTCGCTCGCCTTACTGCCAGCCACATCACCCCAAAGCTCTTTTATAATGTACCCAGCAGCCAAACTTTTGTGGTCAAATGCGTAACAGTATTGAGGTGGTACATAAACATTCTCACAATGACCGAATACCATATGACCTTGTCAATTAACCAGAAACACTTCGAATTAAGGTTTTATCCAGGACGCTAGAAAAAGCAAAAGAATCTCGAATTCAATCTTGCAAATAGAAAATTTTAGCAAGAAATTCCTATAATCAATTTTTGTTTTTTTTTATTCATTATGTATTGAATAAACCAAACATGCCGTGCGTTTTGTGGTCGAAAATGCGCAATTTTGTCATCAGAAAGCGAGGCGTTTCCAAGATGGTTTCCCTTACATAGTCGCCGAATATTTATACCGAGCATGTAATCCTACGTAAATCTACCGTCGTGTCTTGGATACAACCTCTTACTTTTTTTTGTAGAAACGTGTCGTAGCTTAATTTTAAATAAATCATTTTTTTCTTTTCTAAAACATGTGTTTTTTCATGAGCTCAAATGAAAATTCACATTTTTTAGTTATCACCCGTTAGATTTCCGATCAACTCGTCTTTTATTCGGTGATTACGTCCAATGATCCATACAAACAAACCAAAAATCCTGTGTGGCCAATCAGTTGATCGGCCAGATGATGCCAGCAGAAAAGGTGAACGAAAATGACTTTTGGTGGTTATGGATTCAGGCTGGTAATCGGAAGAACTCGTAAGAAACACAAAGAGCCGAAAAGAACAACCAATAAGGCTGGCTGCTGGTGCTAGGTCCCGAAAGGTCGACCGAACCGATCGATGATGATAATTGGCAGCCAATGGAACAAATGATTTCTGATTGAAGGAACACTAATTAAAATTTCACAAAACTCGAAAAAAAACGGGGCACATATTTTCCATGTCTCTTTTCGAGCACAGCCTACTACTCGAGCAAAGTCCAGCATCAAAATGACAGCAAATTGAAATCAAGTTTTGATATCAACATCAAACTGAAATCATAATTTGATTTCAGTTTACGCAATTGACAAATTTGATACCAAATTTTGTTTTCATTTTGCTGTACATTTGCTCTTCAAATATATGATGTTGCGGGTTTGTTTTATTGCCTTAGCATAACATCAAATTGAATACTTGCTTTGTTATCAACAGGAAAAATGTACATCAAATTTAATTTTCAGTTTGCTCTCACTGATAGCAGAAATAGTATTCAGGGTGATTTCACAGGAAGATTTTTTGGCTTTCAATTTTGATATTTTAACCGTTAAAACGATCAAAACGACAGCCACCTGAGTAATCATTATTAGCGAAATCACAACATCAAATTTAGTTTTCAATTTGATCTCAGACTTTGCTCGGGTACCTAGCTTTGAATAAAAATAAGTCAGAGAATCTATTAATGCATTTGATGCTTGGGTTGTGTGGGCATACATTGAATCAAGAATAAACCATGACCTGCTCTAAAACCCTCAAATATACGTAATGCTTGGAAAAACTGCGCTTCTACGATTTGCCACTACCCCGTTTGCAATTCAGAATTAATGCAAACATTTCTCCCGATATGTGTATACATGCTTGGACCTTCCAGTAAAATAGCAAGAACAAAAGTATCATACCATTGGTGGAGGGTTCGATTTTCGTTCCAATTTAGGAGCTTACTATTATTTTCGACATCACAGGGCATAAAGAATCATTGGGCTTGTCACACTATTTACGGATGCAAAGACTTTGGAATCTGAGGAAGTGTTCAACGATCAGAAAAAAAAACAAGAACAGATGTGATGTTCCAGTTGAGTCGTAATAGTCCAGATGCAGATTGTATACAGACTTATAAATATGACCAAGCAAATTTTGGATTGTTTATTTGGATAGAATTTATGGCCGTCACTAATAGCTAAACTGCTGTTTGGATCGACTCGGGTTTAAACTAATGATGCGTTAATCGTTTTCACGGAATGCAATAAATTACGCTCAATTTAAAAGCACGCTTCCAAAACTATCGATGCAACGTGACGATTCGTACACACTACTAAAAAGTCATGTACATTTCGGTTCCCTGAGACCGACACATGTAAGCGGGCCTTTTGACATAAGAATCAGTTGAAAGAAACGTGAAAATCAATTCAATCAAACGTTCTCTTCGTCGACTAGCTGATGTTTCGGTTTGAGAACAGTTAATTTTACGTGAAATGTGTGTTTACGTTCTATGATTTACGTCCAATATGGATTACTTCTAGTGTAAAAGTAGTTATTTCTAAGTGTGTAGGATTCATATATTCAGTATAATATATTCCTTCTATTGACTGATAGTTATGACTCAGAGACCTGACATGTTTCAAGTTTTATACCTGTTATCAGATAATAATAGTGAATTAACTTTTAATTGCAGGATATGTACATATAACTCCCAAACAAGTCGTCGGTTAACCTTGGCTTTGCTTGTTGAACGTACCATATAAATTTGCCTTACATCTTCAAAATAGCAATTACGTACATGCCATTGCCATTACTAAATATGCATTATGCCATCGGTCTCATGTTTCTCTCTCATCACTTTGAAAGAAGAAAAAAAAAACGAAACCGGAGCGAGGTTCAAAGGGGAGGCAAAATTATGCAGCTACATCGAAAGTGGCCTTGAACTAATAACATTTTTTGCTCGCAGAGCTTTCTGCTGGCTCCTCTGGGGCGTGTGATATACTATAGGCGACTTTTAATTCACTGTTAACCCAGTTGATATTTATAGTCCTAAACGAAGCAAGCCAAGCCGATCCGAGCTAGTTATACAAGAAGGTATCCTACTGCTATGATGGCGAAAGGTGCATTGTTTCTTAAAGTTTTTCATAACTGCACCAGTATATCGTTCCTCAGCTGCAGTTGGCCTGTGCTAGGTCAGCCTATGTAGTCTATACAGAAGCCGGATGTGTTGATTGGTATGCCCGGGGACAAAGTTTCACGGTCTCTGATTTCCAGTTCGGGTTTTGTCTGACGTGACACCAACCGGAGGTATGATTGTTCCCAACTCTGCACGACGACATAAATCACGCGGTGCATTCGTGATTTGTTTGATGCAGTTGTGGATCGGGATATGGATGTACGCGACGTTGCATCATTTGCATGACTTATGGCACAAATTTGCATTTTGACGGTTTGGTGAAGAACTTGCTGGAAGCATAATTTACTGAAGGCAGTTAAAACAATATTGCTCTATAAAAAAAAACAACTGTTATTCGGGTCAACATTTTAAAATTTCTCTTTCGCATTAAATGCGTTAATTTACAAACATTCAATGATTATGATTGTATCATATATAAATTTTTCCAGTTAGTTGTAAGCAAAATGAACTTCAATGATACATAAAATGAAAAAAAAAGAGTTTTAGGAGCAATTATTTTTTTGTAAAGAACCTAATTTTTTTTCATCGAAATAAACAAAAAATATCACAGTGTATAGTTTTTTACAGAATTTCGAAATTAATATCTACAACTTTGCTGAAGACACCATATCAGTCGAAAAAACCGATTTGACAATATTAACTCATTAGTACTGTTTTTGCTCAGGCCCTGTTGGAAAAGTAGTCGTGACCCAATATGAAGAATTGATGGCATCTTCTTTAAAAAGGAACAACTGTGTAAAATTTCAGCAAAATCGGAGCCGACAAAAAAAAAAAAAAAAATAAATAAATCGTCTAGGGTTTTTGATCTGAATTCCGTCCTACTAAGCACAACCCGCGCTTTACCTCTCTTTTCTGAACGCGTTTTAGCAATAAATCGAATATTTATTTCAAAGATGACTTGTAAATTTATTCACCTTTCCATACGTACCGTTGGATTTGATAAAGAGTCACAAATTGTTGAGATATCGTCTAAAATCTAACATTGCTTCTTGATTCTGAATTCGTTCTACGAGTTTCAATTCCGTCCTAACACATTGAAACGCCATTAGATTTCCTTCGTCCTACGGATAAACGTAGAAAAAGGGGATACGCTAGGAGAGCTTCTTTTGTTTTAAGAACAATGAGCGTAAATATTCATACAATGCGCACTAACAGGATTTATGTTGTAGCTTATGAACTAACGCATCCTATTATTGATTTGTGCACGGTGAAATCATTGATATTATTGATCTTTTCTGATCGATAGAACGGAAATGGGCGATTACGACGAAGTAGCGCTATACCCTATATAAATGGAATTGCTCTATACCAAATGACTTGAAATTTGCAGTGAAGAATGTTTAGTCCATAATGCACTCATGTGATTTTTATGAGGGTCTGAGAGGTGGTTTATCTCGAGAAGCGGTGATGAGAATAACATGCTGTCAAATAAATTATGTATAGCTTCAAATTTGAAATCGGTGGTTATGTAAGGAAATTCTTTCTCCATTATTACTATTGAATCTTGGAACCAAGCCATTTTTTTAACTACGGGAATTTACGTATTCTCGGTAACCTAAGCAGTGATCATCTTTCTATAGCCTTTTTCTCTGAAGAACGCAGACATATGCAATATTGGTTTGCTTACAATCTTTTGTTGCGAGCTGCTCTAACAATTTCAGTCGAAAGAATTGTCAAAAACTGTTTTGAAGCACTTT